>NC_060167.1:17531401-17571031 GCF_021292245.1 Micropterus dolomieu | reverse complement strand
CGACACTGTTGTAGAGGTTTCCTGGCTAGTTAATGGATGTTGAGATGTTCTCATACTGCTTGGTGTTGTTTCAGTTTCATGCTCAGGAGATGTTTGTGTGAAATGAGTTGTCATTGGTGGGAATGTAGAGTGCGAACTTGGTGGCAGTTCCGTATTTGTGGTGGAACTGATTGTTGTTGAATGATCATTGTTGGTAGTCATTGTAAATCCATTTGTGGTGAGTGTTGATGGCGGGGATGCAATTTCACTTGTTCCTGTGTGTGTCATTGTTGTAGCAGATGAAGATTGTTGCTCTGTGGCTGACGACACTGTTGTAGAGGTTTCCTGGCTAGTTAATGGATGTTGAGATGTTCTCATACTGCTTGGTGTTGTTTCAGTTTCATGCTCAGGAGATGTTTGTGTGAAATGAGTTGTCATTGGTGGGAATGTAGAGTGCGAACTTGGTGGCAGTTCCGTATTTGTGGTGGAACTGATTGTTGTCGAATGATCATTGTTGGTAGCCATTTTCACTCCATTTGTGGTGAGCGTTGATGGCGGTGATGCTATTTCAGTTGTTCCTATTCCTTTTGTTTTGCCTATTTTTGCTGTATAACTGGAGTACTTTTCTTCAGAATCACGAGTGTCAGGTTTAATTAGCAAAACATCTGACATTTTATTGCTTGTCATGTTTAGATTTGATAGATTCTTTTCTGCAAAGTTATCCTCTATCCTTGGTGTCCTCCATGTTTCATCAGGTTGGTCTTTTTTTGCATTTTGATTTCCTGTTAAACAAGACAATGTTTTTGCATAAAAATTGTATTTGCCAGTGCACCTCATAGCATTTGCATCACAATTTAAGTTTAATGTCAAATCTTCAGTTTACACAAATTTAACATTTGTCTTTTTATTGTTTTAACAAGGTGTCCCTGTAATACCCTGACAATACCCTGTCTTAGCCAATTCTGTCGGCAAAGTTTACAATCATGATATAATCTTGTTGAATTTAGTTTTTATTTAGTTTAATTTTATTTTATTTATATTTGTTCATCTTCAGTATTGCAGAGGCTGGCTTCTAGACTCAGTTTTTTAACATATTAATAACTTAAGTCATAAAATAAAAATCCCTTCAATGTTGAATTGGCTGTATTTTATTTCCCTCTGACACATATTTAATATCTGTGTAATGTTTGTATACTTACACCATTCCGTTTCTTCAATTATTAACTGATTATTACAATCTACAGTCTGAAAACTGCATGAACAAATAGGTATGAATGTCCTGAGAAAGTTATGCAACAGATAAGTAATGCTTTACGGAAACCCTAAGAAGCTTATACATTTTATTTATGAGATTGAAAATTTATGTAATTATGTCGACATAACAAATTTTGTTTTACAGAGATAACCGGACAATTTGCTCAACATCTTGAGATAACAAAACTTTGTTTTCCTGAGATAACAACATAATTAATTTGAGACCTCGAGAAAACAAAAGGATAGTCGAGTATATTAAACGTATGCAGGAAACATCATTCAGTGTAGCAATGTCAGAGGAGCAGGAGAACATTGATCACCGTAGGACTGACCCCGAATAGTCGAAGATTCAATGCTTCGATGGGCGGAGCCTGATTCGACTGTCAATCTCACAGTCGAAGCTTCGCAGCGAAACAAGGATCATGCCACACCATGCGATATGGTGGTACTCAATGTCTGATTTTACATAGAACTACCAGTTTTCTTACAATAAGTTAATATACAGCCTATTACAATAAACATTTCAATGTTTAATGCTGTAAATAAACATGTAAAAAGAAAAAAACTTTCAATAAATGTTTTTATTTAATGCGTGAATAAATCCAAAATTGTAATCCTAACCCTGGGTCGTCAGTGTCGTCAATGTGTAGGCGTAGCGTGTATGTGTGTAGTGGAAGAAGAGACGGAGCCCCAGCTTCACCGGTGTTGTGCCATGTTGTCTGCACCTCGCAGGACGGATAATTTCTTACCGTTGATTAACCACACAAAGAATATAATATCGTTAATAAATATCCGCCTACTTGAAATAGACCCGCAAGGAACCAAGACGTCTATGCAGTTGTCGGCAGCACGGCATGCACGCAAAACTCTGCACAAGACCAGTGAGTGGAAGGGGACAGAGAAAGAAAGAAAAGGGTCAACTATAAGCGTCAGTTTAGCTGGAAATTTACTGTGTAAATTGAATGAATAGAGACTACAGCTCTGAACCTTCTCAAGATTAAAGTGGAGCCACCATGAGTCCCCCCCCCCCACCCCCACGACTACAGGCAGGACTTGACGATGTATGTAAATCCCTAGTCGGGGACAGCCCTAGATCACCGCATCACATCTCTGTTCAATTAAAAATTGTTTTATTTCTTGCTGTTTCAGATAATATACATATTAGTGTGCGTCATCTAAGAAGACAGTTAGCAAGGCTACAGCTTTATCAGCAGCCTATCACATTTAATTCATTATTGTTTCCTTGAGATCTCAAATTAATTATGTCATAATCTTGAGAAAACAAAGTTTTGTTATCTCGGGAAAACAACATTTGTTATTTCAAGATAATGACATAAATAACTTGAGATCATGAGAAAAACAATTTAATCCAGTATCACGGGAAAACAGAGTAAATTAAATGTATAAATGAATCTCAGGGCTTCCATAACGATTTTAATTGGACCCAGATTTTTGAAGAAGCTTCCCAAAAAACTACTACAGGTGACGTATAAGGTAAAATAACATATAAATGACAACCAAAATAACATTCACATTTTTATGAACATTATTGTTCCATAAATAACTCTTTGTACTTTGTACTGAGTACAAATAACCTTAAAGTATTGTGTGAGAATTAGTGTACATTTTAACAGAGAGGAGCAGAGTAATGTATGTACTATGTGTACTTTCTGTTTTTATTGCAGTTATTCTTCAATGATTTGCAGGAAAACTAAAATTAATCATGGGAAAATGTAATTGCAATGTATATATTGTTTAATGATTTTAGTATTAAGAGTGTTAAATTCAAAATAATTACAAAAATCACAGACTTACCGCCTTTTTGTGTAAACAACACACAGAATACAATGAGCACGATGACCACAAAAGTAAGGATGATAAGAAGGGTAGAAAGCCTCCTCCAATTATAGGATCTCAAATTAATCCACTTATTCATTTTCCTGTATGAAATACTTCAACTGCTGCAATGTCTTTCACGCCATGAACGTGTATGCAGTGCAATGAAGTAGAATAAAGTTGAGGTCCTGTAATTTTCAGTCTTGCAGTAAATTTCCAATAAACTCCCCTAATGATCGTCGGTGAATTGGCAGTTAAGTTTGATCCTGTGGCAGTTTTAGGCCATATAAACATTTGTCAGTATCAGATCTACTGTGTGTCATCAATGATCAACTGGTAAACTGAGATTGTTACAGATGTAGTCCCCTCCCTAGGAAAACGTTTTGTGTATTGTGGCATGACGCTGCAGCGTTTACAGGTCCAGATCATGGTGACGTTGAAGTGAACAAGAACTAAGGTATGAGTGGGTGAGGTGGAGTTTAGGTAGGTGTGATTTTAGTAGGAAAATCACACAATGATACATCAGACACCAGTGATTTAATAAACAATGTATGAACAAGTGTATGAACCAAAAGGCTCACTGAGTGAATATGTTTATAATACAGTCAAATACGTGTGTTAATTTTGTGTCATTAAATGTATTCTTTGGCACAAATAAATACATTATGCCTTGATGTACTTGCTCTGACAAGCCATTTGTTTTGTGTTTACTGAGTTATGCATAGCATTATTGATATATGCAGTGTGTTACACCATTGAGGTAACTTTTGTTTATACTGAAACTGTAACTGCATTTTTTTCATCAGTAGAGTGGTATTCTGTAATTTTGTTACAGATCTTGTGTAAAATCAATCCTGTAATTCTTACTACAAAAAGTTATAAATGAATGTTATTAAATGTTGTTACATTTTTTATTTATCAATCCATGTTTTGTTCTTCATACACACCTATTCAGTTGTTATATTTCATTAACTCTGGCAAATAGTATTTTATTTGCTTTGTTGTTGAAATTTATTTCAATCCGATATTTATATGCTGTGGCCATGCCATAATGAAGGTCACGTGACTCTTAAGAAATTTTGCATTGAGCAACATATTTACAATATAGTTAATTCAATTCATTAGAATTGAATAGCCATGCTATAAATACACTGGTAAACATGATCCCAGCAAAGTTACTAAACCTTCTCAATAGCACCAGGAATCCATAGGCTGTGGTAAAACACAAATATTTTTCTTGATCTTGAAACCACAAGAGGTTTGGGTAAAGTTCTCCACACCTGTGTTTGCTTATTAGAAGATATGTTCTGAAATACCACGGAACAAAAAAACCCTGAATATTTCATAATGGAAAGCTATAATTTCATAATAATGGAAGTTATTTGGGGCATTTTTTATTTTTATTTTTACAATTTTATCTATTATGTTGATGAAATAAGTAAATCAGATCATATTTATTGATACCGACCCAGAGTGGAATTGCTGACTATAATTTTTCAGCAACACCCTGTTGCTAATTACAGTTGAATTTTGAAATGCTCAGTACGGCAACATGTTCAAGAATCAACCTGACTTTTATGCCACAACCCTAAAGGAAATTTAGCAATACCAACAGCAGAACTATTTTAAGTTTTGTATTTGTTTCTGCTGTACTTGTTACCTGGGTGTAGCTAAGTGTGTCTTGGCTCAAATATTCTTTTTATCACTACCTTTATCAAACCGCACTTCTGACCTTTTCAAGATAGAGCAAGCACGCAAGGACTACTCATGTGACAGGCACACCAGACAGCAGTTTATATATACTGGAGAAAATTCATCATCAAAATATGACTTATATTTCAGTTCAATTAGTACTTGGTTATCACTGCTAATGATCCCCCAGAGCTCATCTTTGTGCCTTTTGTGAACAGAGCCCAAATAAGCTTTAGGTTGTTAATCACAGAATTAAGTGTGTGGCATGATAAATATTATATTATTGTTGCTTTTTCCATCTTAATCAAGTCAAATCTAGCCTGAAACTACTTATTTACTGTATATGACTCTTTGTGCATTTTGGTGGTCAATACAAGTTAAAACTTACAGGATGACCCCAATGACTGATGGGGGAAAAAAATGCCACTTGGCTATTTCACATGATTTACTGTATCATGATTACAAAAATATTTGCACTTACATGACTTCTTCCAGTGAAGAGTCATTTTCCAGTTTACAATGGTTTCCTTATCACACAGTACAAAGTGAGTAAGGGTGGAGAATTTGCTATTGAGCCAAAGAAGAACTAAGTGCTGTAAATCGACAAACCCACCCACTTTTCTTTTCTGATTTCTTTCTCTTTCTTTCTTTTACATTACTGATGTTTACTATTAATTCATGTGTGCACAGTCACATACACTCATGACCCCCCCTCCCCAAAAAAGACAAAGATGATAGACAAAAGGAGGAGGGATGATTTCAAGGTTCACAATTCAGGTTGAAAGAAAACAAAACGATTGATCTTTTGATATTCTTGGTGCGGATCATCTGTAAAGGAGAGGACAATAGAAAAAATCTGCTACTTTTCCTGCAAACAAAAGCTATAATATTGAAATACTTTATTTAAGTCAAATAATTGCCTGTTATCGCTCTCAACTCTCAAAAAACATAACATGAAGATATGTCATTTTATCATGAATAATTTTTAATATGAATTGTTCATAGCTGCTGCTAAAGCAACAAACACTTCAATATTCCATATCTGACGTTGCTACGAGCAGTCCACTCAACAAGTTAGGAAACAAAACGACCAGTTCTCTCTCATCCTCTTGAACTGGACAGTCACACACAGTCCCCAGCTTTTATTCTCACACTTCAGCCTCCTTCTGTCCCTACTCCAGACCATCCCCTGTTCTTGTAGGTGCTTCTGTCATCTCCATTTGGGCCCTTTGACGCTCTGCCTCTGTTATCGTCATAGGGTGCAGAGGGAAAAATCCAGCCAACCCTGCGGAAAGAGAGAGGGGAGAGAGTAAGACCACAGACATTGCCTGGAGATGCCACAATCTTTCGGAATTGACAATGCTGATACATCGTCATTTTAAAATAATTTTAAAATAATTTAAATTCCTTGTACGCAATTTCAGGGGGAACCAACCGAGTAACATTTTAGATGCTTGTTATTAGGCTTGCCAGTATGACTTTCAATCCCATTAAAAATCAAGACATCCTCTCTCCATTAAACTGATGTGGACATGCTGTATTGAGGTGGTGTTTTGTAGGGGGGCGACGCTGCGTCAGACTGCTTGACATCATCTTTAACACAACAACACAATAACCCCCTGCACTTTTCCAGCAGTTGGGAAACAACACAAGCATCACCGCAGCTTTAGCTGCAACCTTTATTCATTGATAAACTGTAATCTACACTGTACATTTACAACTGAACTTCACAGCTCACATTTTCCTCTGCTCCTTCTCTCTACTGCTCAACCACACACACACCCAAAAAGGAGCTACTTGACGGCGACTGCAAGTAGTGGAGATAATATTACAGGACTAGTAAAAAAGAAAAATGCATCTGCACCTGTTTGGGAGCATTTTGGGTTTAGCCCCAATGATAAAGGCAGGGGTCAGCGATCAGGCTAAAAAAGAAAAAAAAAATAGAATTTATTTAATCGCAATCATGATCCACATTCTAAATTGTGATCTTTTTTCTCAATTTTGAAATTTCCCTGTAGACTACAGCCAGTCTTAAATAGCCTATGAATATCTCCATTTCACCATTAAAAACAACATTACGTTAAAGATATTACATATTACTTCACCTAAGGAAGATCCACGTTAAATAATTCATCCAATAAGCATAGCCATCTAGTTGGCTACATCCATCTATTGGTTTGTACAGTGGATTAGGTAGTCAATAAGGTTATTTGAAGTTTGCAGGTATAAGTAAATGGACATTAAATACCGCAATCTATATGATTCGCATGAAAAGTCTATTGTGGATGCCTTAGATCACAATCTCAATCTAAAATAATAAGGTTGCCCACCCCCTAAAAAAAGTGAGCCAGCCAACATGGACAAAGCTGTATGCACATCATCTCTGTTCAGCCTACTGACGGGCCTCCGTTGCAGCAACAAGTGTCATCGAGTCCTCCAGCAATAATCAATGGAAGAAAGGAGCTTATTTCCTATCCATTCATTATTCTATAGGCCAGAAGTTTTTAAACCAAGCAAGACTTGCAGGCTAATTGCATATTACACACACAGCATTGTAGGCTATACAATGGCATACATGCTACAAGTGTTGTGGTGGCAGCCCGGCTGACGGTGAGTGTCCTGGTTTTTTCTCCTTTTTATCAGTTTTTCTGCTTTTTTCCAAGGGTTTTCTGTTCCCTGCCTGCCTCCCTGTGTTTTCTCCCCTGTGTGCTCTCTCTCTCTCCCTCCCTCTGCTCCTGAGCCCAGCCAACTACCTGCACCTGCATCTCATCAGCCACCTCGTCAGCCTGCCACACCTGCCAGTAATCATCTCATGACTGCCTGTATTTCAACCCCGGTTCTCCACACCATCCTCGCTTGATCGTTGTTGCTCCATACCCGGTGCCACTTCCGTGTTCAGGCTTCCATGTTTTTCCACATTTTCCCTGTGCCTTGTCGCTGCCATCCCTAACCCTGTCTCTCTGTCTGTTTCCCTCCCAGGTACACTCACCCTCGTCCTCCCTTCAGTCAGCTGGGCTCATCCACCGGCCCTCTCCACCTCAGACTTCCCTCACGGCGTCCTCCCAGTTCTCCCACCACTCCTCGCTTCCTCAGCCCCAGTGTTCCCCGGCTCTCTGGCCCCTTGTCTCCTTGGTTCTTCGTGCCTGTGCTTCCCCGACATCCACCTCTTCCTCCACTCTAATCCCTCTACCCCTTTCTCCCTCAATAAACCTCCTTCCCTCCAAACGTTGCATTTGGGTCCTCTCTGTCCCCACACCACACCTCGCAACAACAAGGACTTCAATCACCAGCAGCTCAGCTTTTACATTATTTTTTTTGTTGTTTTGTTTTTACAGAAATACCATCATATACCACGGTGAAATGTCAGGAAGGTATAAAGGTATGGAAAAATAGGCACTGCCCAAGAATACTTGTTATGACTATAAAATACGTATTTTATAATGTGTA
This sequence comes from Micropterus dolomieu, assembly GCF_021292245.1. Taxonomy (NCBI): domain Eukaryota; kingdom Metazoa; phylum Chordata; class Actinopteri; order Centrarchiformes; family Centrarchidae; genus Micropterus; species Micropterus dolomieu. The sequence continues at coordinate 17,562,823 of NC_060167.1, read as the reverse complement.
TTTGTACAATCCTTTAAACCAGAGGACATGGGTGAGGTACGTCAGGGTACATTGAACACATAATAGTACTAGACTGTAGTCATAATCTACGGTGGCATAAATATATAAAACAGTTCAAGGATTCTAAAGAATAGGAAACACACGGAAGTATATATCTAGATGAGTCTTGTGTGCTCGTAAAAGGCATGGATGGCCCTCCTTGATTAAACAAACCTCTATGAGTAGCACAACTCTCTGAGCAGGCCAGCAATAAAATTGAGCAATGTTGATCCACCTTAAAGTAACATGCTCATGCAGTGAATACACACCTAGAAGTTTGGCCACAGGCTTTGTAGGGTGTGCACCACAGCCGATCCAGTACTTGATCCGGTCGAAGTTGCAGCTGACAAGTTTCTCGTTGTAGATGTTTGGGAGGGGGTCGTAGGTACCCAGCTGCTCTACATATTTACCATCTCTTGCCCTTTTGTTATAAGCAGCCACAATGCGATAAAAGGGTCTGTTAGCTTGTTTGTGGCCCGCAAGAGCCAATCGGATGACCACATAACCCCCGTGGTACTTTTTTAGTAGGAGTGATGCTGCAGAAGGAAATGAGCATTGTCAAAAAGAGCAATAAAATGAGTTTCTTGTAACTGTTATACACCTCACTGCATCAGTGAGAGATGAATAACCAACATTCTGTAGACAGTAGATATACTGTCAGAGGCCTTAACCACCTTGTGCAACTCATTTCCTGAAAAGCACATGTTTTATCAGATTGACATCTTACTTCATGTATTGATCATATATTGTGTCTGTTGCTTTTCTCTTATATTGTGAAGCACTTTAAGACATCTGCTCTACAAAAGGTGTAATACATATACTCAGTTTATTACTACATACACCTAGCTAAGACTAATGCAGTCTAAATCCTACCTTTATAATGTTGAGTTTTTGTAAACAATGATTTAGAGAGGTTCTAAAATGTAGTCTACAATTACTGATATGGATGGAGTGGACAAAATATAAGAAACATCTCTCAGTGTATGGCAATATAAAAGAAAAGCACCTGAAAAGCACCTGAAACTACTAAAATGATCATATGAGTTAAATCAATTTCTCTAAAACATTATAACCTTCATGAAGGCAGGATTAATTGCCAAACTGTTTTCACAAGGTGTCCTTAATAAAGGGCAACTGATGGCATATTTGTATTGTATATTCATACTGTGTCAAATCAATTAGTGGATAAATTGACTGACAGAAAATTAAGCAACAATAATTTTGATAATCAATTAACCAATACACTTAATCAAGCAACAATGACAAATATTATCTAATTCTTGCTTCTCAAATGTAAATATTTGCTGCTCTAAAGAGTTTCACATTATTTCATATTGCATATCTTTGTGTTATTTATTTGTAAAGACATTTTAAGATGGTCTCTTAATTTTTCCACACTATGCTTTACAATATCAGTAAAGAAAATGAAAAATGTTAGTTTAGCCCCACAGTCATTGTAATAAACTTTACAGTAACGTTATGGCTCCAGTAAATGCCAATTTCCCCAGCAAATTTTGTTTACTATTTGAGAAAGCTGTCTTGTCTGTTCAGGCTGCATAACGTTACTCACATAAATGAACCATGGTGTTGGCTGGATTATCCTGCAACAGACAAAAAGACATCTTTATACCGAAGTGTATATAAGCACGTTAAATATATTTCTAAACAACGCCAGCAGTGAGTCTCATACTGTTACACATTTGCTACATATCAGATAACCCTGAAATGTCATTAAATGTCAAGAGCTAAAGGCTAACTTTAACAGTACAGAGCATCTCCTGTTTGAAGTCTACGTGCGGTTTGGAAATGAGTAAAAAATTTGCTAAATACCTCTGCGGATGTTTAACGTTGTAAAGCAAAATCTTCCTAGATGTCGCCTTTTTTATTCACCGTTCATGCGATGTAATTAACAGCAATAACTGTAGATTTCAGCAGCAGCAGAAATAATGTGACTTTCGTCAGTGCGCCGCCATGTTTAAACAGGAAGTTACGTAGCTGCCTCAACGTCATTGCAGCCCCGTGACGTTAGATGGCGCTGCCTCACTACATGAAGCTGAGGACCTACACTACTATGCATTGCATGAAACTGAAGACGTGCACTACTTTGCACTGCACAAGAATGTTAAACTTGTAATTCGTTTACGTTTCAGTGTGAAATATTCTCTGACACATTAAAACTATTTTCAAGAATTCACGTCAGCCTTGAAAATGTCCCTCAAATTAGAGAAGACTTAGACATGGCATTCAAGTTTTATAATGTTTTTTTTTTTTTTTAATTTATAGTCACTTTTGGTCAGAGGTGATAGAAGTACTCTGATTCTTAAGTAAAAGTAGTGATTACAATTCATATTATTACACTGAAATAATATGTTATAAGTAAAAGTCCCTCATTCAAAATTGTAAAAGTACAGAAATATTACAAAATGTAAAGTAAAGTAAAGTAGTAAAGTAAAAGTCCTACTTATTACACAGATTGTTCCCCTTTGAATGTTATAGACTAATAATGTATACTGTTATATTGTATATACTGTAATATGTACAATAGGATACTATTGTATTATTAATACAGATACATTAACATGTAAGCAGCATTTTAATATTGTAGCTCGCTGAGGTGGAGCCAATTTAAACTACTTTATGTACTACTGGCTAGTTCGTTAACATCATATTTTATGAAAAGATCTTCAGATACTGCTGTCAGATAAATTTAGTGGAGTAAAAGCACAACATTCATACAATAATATTATAATATTACGCTAAATACTGGATGTGTGGAATAGACAGAAGGTGTATCAAGTAGCAAACAATGGAAACACTTGAGTAATATAAAATGTCCTCACTTCAGTTCAGTTTTTCAGTAAATGCACTTAAAATTAAAATTGTACCACTGCTTTTGGTGATAAATTTCAGTGCCTTGTTGTACAGTATGCAGCAGCTACATTTATTCTACAATTGCGCTCATTGTATGTCTCAGTGGTGAATGCAGCTAAATTACTGAAATATGTGAATATAAATGTACCTATAGTTTAAGCACATGAATAATCCAGTCTTTATTTTCAGTAAAGGTAATTGAGCAGGAACAAAGATAATATCATAAGCATGACAAAAAAACAGCAGTTACATTTAATTATGACTTATATATATATAACTTTTATATATTATATTCACAACACAAACCTGGAGTAATGCACATGTAAATATCTGCCACATTGTTCTTTCTCTACACATAGGCTAGTTCTATTATTTTTCATCTGTTTATTCTATATTATATATTTTTACATATATGTATGTTTACTAGCTCTTTCTGATTGATTCTGATTCTGATAAATATAATGACCTGCCACTACAAGTTAAAGGCTCTCTGGTTACAGCTGTACTGTCAGTCATGTTGTCTTTCACATCCTCCTTTCTGTAATTTCTTTTCTACATGTGTTGTGTGTCTCACATTAGCAACACACTGAGGTTTTAAATCAGTTTCCACTGTTGACCCCAGCAGATATGAAACACTGATTTCCTGAGAGCATTCATGAATTCAGGGGTCATAGCTTTGCCTGATGTCGTCCAAGTGCACATAGATATCTGCCCACTGGGACTACCCTCCCCCCAACTCAGTCTTGGAACATGGTGATTTCACACTCCTGTGTGTGTGCGTGTGTGTGTGTGTGTGTGTGTGACAAACACATGGTTTTCTGAGAGGAGAGGTCACTGACGAGAGGTCCTTGTTTGTGATTCTGAAAATATCTTACTGTCCCTGCGTGACTCTTCATACGTAAAGTCTGGAATTGCGTATACCTGATTACAAACAGATAAAGAGACATTCCCTAAGAATATTTGTAAAATACTTATTTCTCATTTAATTGATTAATCCTCTTTAGAACAAATTTTATTGAAAAAGACACATACCAGGTTCCCACTTTATGCAGAATTTCTTCTGTAATGTTTAACTAACTTGTCTAAATTATGAACTATTAATACAGCACTGATGTTACTGTAAATTATTTCATGGAACACATGCCAACTGCTGAACATAAAATGCTTTAATTACCAAATTGAGAACTACTGTTTAAAACAAATCTAATTGAGTTATTCTATCACACTATCCAAACACTCACACATCTTAACTGAAAAGAAAAACAAGATTACAAGGATATTAGTTTAAAAACATTTGAACAGAAATCATTTTAGCAACCAGACAAACAACATAACACAAAACATTTGCTTCTCAACGACCAGGGATGGAATATTCAAGAGGAAAGCGTCGTTATTGAGTTGACCACGTTTTTTCTCTGGAAAAATCTAAAAATGAATAGAAGCTTTACTCAGTTAGGCAGCAAACAAAATGCATCTTACATGGTAAATCGGCAATGCATGATTATCTGAACAGTGACATTGATTCTAGTTGTGGCTCACTCTCTTGTGAGGACCCCATGCTCTTTGGGATACCAAGACGAGTTGTTCCTTTTCTAATCATCTGTGACAGTTCAGTTAGAGACGCTCAGATGATCAGATATTTTACTTGGAAAAAGGATGAGGGGTTTGCTTTAAACGAAGAAGGCGGCTCCGGACTTTGTAGACAAAGATGTCTGAATTTAATTTGATTATGTGGAAGATGCTACTAATGGGCCTATCTTCTAAGCACTGACCTTTCTCTTACATGCTCTTACAAACACCTTTCAGTACCTCTGTAAAATCATTGAGGTCATGGGTTTTACTTCATTTTCATAGTTTGTAATGTTGATTTAGGATTTCAGGTACATTGATAGCCCTTTTTTCTCTGCATGCAATATAAACATAATAGATCTTTCTTTATTAAGCAACTCAAGTTTAGAATCACATAATTGCTTTGTTTTGAATCAATTCTTGGCACATATCTCTAAAACTGCAGACAGTTATATGGTCTGCTTGAGATAGTCATTCAAATAATTAGAAAGAAGAGGCACCATTGATTGATGCAGAACTTTGGTCAGGTGTGTCTCACAATAGTGTGTCCGCTAACATCAGAGCTAGGAACAGGATTTTACATTAGAGCTTCTGTTAACGCTGCCACACACCCCAGAAGTTGCATAAATCCAAGCCTGAATTGTGCTTCAGATGTGGAATTGAAGAGAGCTCTGTTTTACACACTTACCTGATTACACTTTCTTTCATGATTAGTAGACTATGGTGTGACACACTGACAAAACAAATCACTTTGACATGTTCAGAAATATATTTGTTCACATATTGGTGGAGAGACCACTCTTACATCCATCCATTAGTTCAGCTAAAAATAAAGACTGTAAACAGGCGTCAATGGCTTCTCTGGCTCAGTCATAAGGTAACAGAATCCGCCTACCAACACCTTTAAAGCTCACTAATGACCATTTAATCTCATTCATTTAATCTATACACAAACAGTAATGTACACAAAGGGTAAAAACAACAATATTTCATTTTATGGCCGTTATTTGCTGGACTGTTTCTTGGGTTAGAGGAGTAACTCACATGGTTTTCTGGCAACTGCTACAAATGTTAATTAGTGAGCTTAAGAGGTTCTGGTAGACAGTTTTTGTTACTCTTCCACAGAACCAGGCTAGCTGTTTCTCTGTTTCCAGTCTCTGTGCTAAGCTTAGCTAACTGACTGCTTGCTGTAGCCCTCTTTAACAGACAAATATGAGAGTGGCATCGATCTTCTCTCTGAAAATATGCGTTTTTCCCTAAATGTCTATTATAGTGAGTATTATTTCAATCTTCCATTGGATCTAGACCTTTGTTTATTTATACATTTTAGAAATATTAGTGCATATCTAAAATTATTTTAAATGTGTAGCAATCATTTGGAAGTCGGACTCCCCTCTTGCTACTGGATAAGTTTCAGAAAACAACTGCACCCCCCTTGAAAATATCACAGTCTAGAAAGGGGTACAATACCTTCTTAGAGATTGACATGATATCCATATGCCTATGGGTGGTAACTGTTATAAGAATGTGCAGCACATTGGCTGCCCACTGCTCCTAATACTTTCATTAAGTGTTGCACTGTGTATGATTGTGTATGTGACAATAAAAAATTGATTTTGATATGATTTTGAATTTTCTTTGTCTAACTTTGAAAACATCTCTTTGTAGTGCACCTTCTTGTGTGTTGTGTATGACAGGTTTTAAAGCACAAATGTAGACACATTGGACAGGACCTCCAAACACAGAAATACTGTTCAGACATTTTTGGCCATGTTGACTATGCAATTCACTTGCTCGCCTTTGAAATGTGTAATGAAGCCATTAGAGTGCCCCCTAGGAAACCCACATTAACACTGGGAGGGGATGCAAACACTAACATGTGCCAGTATTCAAAATGGTACAGGGAAATGTTCAGAATGGGAAATGTTTTAAGTTTGTTTTTTGAAAGGAACACCATATGCATAAGATTCATAAGATTAGTCAGAATAAGGGATCCTTTCAATCAGAGACACCGTGTGACTTCTGGTCTGTGAGCTCTTTGTGATGCCCTCTGGTTTTTTAAGTATCTGTATCCAGCTTGAGCAGAAATAGACGTTATGGTTGCAGAGAGCACCTAATGGAAAGACAGGATTTGGTCACAGATGGGGGGTCAAGTGATCTCTCTTCTCTGGAAGGATGTTTCAGATGGTTGTGGTGAGACTAATTGTTATAGCATGCAAAATGGAGGCATTACTTTTATCTTAATTAACAAAGAGACCTTTTCTTTTCTGATAATTCTTTCCTAAGATTTGTCTACTCTTGCAGTCTCTCAGTAAAGCCAAAATGTTCTGTGTTCTTTGGAATTGAGAGGCATGAGGTTGCTTGCATCAGTCAACAAATTTTGTGGGTGATAGACAAAACCAACTACATACATATAGCAGTCCTTATTCACTGATTTGACAACAACAACTAAGCTTTTAAGTATCACTAATTATGTACCAACAGTGTTAATTTACCAAAGCAAACTGTTGTGCTGCCAAAATGGTACTCTGGATCCCTTTTCAAACATCAGCAATCATTTCAACCTGGACCACCACACTAAAATGTTGTTTTGTATCATTTACATCTTGCACAACACAACCTATTCAACAGCTTCAGCTTTAAGAAGCAAACCAATTCTTGGAGGGCTTAAACAGTGTTATGGGATATTATGTACATCTTCAATAAGCAGGATCATTAATGATGAGAAACAACATTTTGATAGTAAACGGGTTAAAGATAAAACACTGCACTTAATGAAAGACAAATAAAGAGTAAAAGAGAGCTGGTGTGACATGTAACAAATGTCACATTCCAATGGTGGAATGTGTACTTTAACTCAAGTTTTGAGGTACTTGTACTTTACATGAGTATTCCCTTGTTCCACTACTTTAACCTTCATCTGCACTACATTTCAGAGGGAAAGATTGTACTTTTTACATCACTACATTTATTTGACAGCTGAAGCTACGTATGATCAATATTTAAAATATATATTTTTTATTAATATATTTTATTATTTATTAAGTATATTAAACTACCCAACAGCATATGAGGTGCCATCTCGAATGGGAAAAAATGCTTCTTACAGCACTTTGCAACAGTGATAATTATTCAGTAATTTAATATGTCTGACATTGGTACTTTTTCTTTTAATACTATGGTATAGTATTAAAAGTAGTATTATAGCATTTTGGGCTGATAATACTTCTGGACAACATGTTGAATGTAGGACCTTAATTGTTTTCTTGTACTTGTAAGTATTTTTACATTGTGGCATTACTGATTTTATCTACGTAAAGGATCTGAATTCTTCTTCCACAACTGTCAAAGTCCAACAAGTACAAAAGAAGTTCACATACCCAATACTATCTGAATGGTCTTTTCATTTCTTTTTACTTATATTCATTCTCTATGCCCAGCATAGGCAGGTAAAACGCTATAACCTATCCTTCGTCATGTGCAATAGTCATTTAGCTATAGCCTTCAAAACTGTGAAGCTCTATTGAAGAATGCAAATATTTTTTTCTAAAACAATTAACAACCAGTGAGAGCACAGAGGGTACAGCTGGTTAAAGGTTATAAACATTCAGTCAGCACATCACATTGTGATTTCTGCTTTAACAGGTCGTGACCTGCTTCCTGTGTTGCTGCTCTCCCCAGACCTCTGCTGGCAGAGCTGAAACGGCAGAGCCACACTGGTAGGTTGTGTGAGAGGACAAGTGGATTTGGCATGCACATCAGAGCGTGATACCCAAGCATTTTGGTCCTATCACATGCCACACACACACACACACACACACACATACACACAAACACACACTCACTCACTCACTCTCTCTCTCACACACAGAGAGCATTCTTGGTCGTGTAAAATGGATTGTAACACTGGCCACTGTAATGAAATGATGCCAACAACCCACAGTATTCCTTTCCAGCCAAGATCACTAAAGGTTTCAGTGTAGGCCAGTGTCCAGTGTTGTTACAGCATAATAAGAGTTTAAACAACTGTGTGTTTTAACATTGTAAATATATAACAAGTTCTGTCTGCAGACAAGAGAACGATTGGGTAGCCATATTTGATTTTCCTTACATTCGGTTTAATGGACAGAGCACAAACAGGTTTAAATTTCACAAACTTAAAAGTAGATTTCAGTTTAGTTTGATCAATAAAAAAAAGTTCCAATTAATAGAAAAGGCCTTCTGGTTAATTTCTAGTCAAATCTTTGAAGGGATTTTGAGCCGAGCGACAAATATCATCAAGGACAAATTCTTACAAAATGTTCCTTCACTGATTTAGTCTCAGTCATGTTCATGCAGGCTTCGGGGAAATCTGTTCATCTGTGATCTTTCACATTTAGGTGTTAGTATAACCTGTTTATTGAACACCCAGTAGCAACGCAGAGACTACTCCTTGTGCAACTGCAATGATGCCCCTCTCTTAGGAAACTGACACTAAACCAAAAGCTGCCTTATCTTAGGGATATAGTAGGCGGCCATGACAAGTTATACACCATTTAAAATGTTGCATTATCTCAATGCGTTTGTGCCGGTCTGAGGCGAATCATCAAAGACACGAGATCAGCGGTTGGCTATGACATGGTACCTTGTTTATGCACAACTCGGAGTAGCAGGCATCGTGTTAAACTCTAACGGCCAACGCCATCTTTACATAAACAAACGCTAAACAAACTGGTGCTGAAGTGAAAGTGTGATTCCATGTGACAGTGAAACAGAAAGAGGTGCTTTATTGGTTTTCTGTTGCATTAAACAGAAGGGGACAGGTGAGCTCTGCTGTGGGATGATAAGAGCCTCAGTCTTTCTTAACGTATTGTGTGACGAGGATAAAGGAGCACTGTTGCACGTCCTGAGACGCTGAGGAGACAACAGTCATCATCGTTTCTTTGTCATGTGCCTCGTATTTTCTCCTTATTTGTTCCCCGTTAGGCTACTTCCTGGCTTCTAAGTGTGAGATCCCTCTCATTTTAAGACTTCAGATTTTCTGTCTTTGTGCAGTGCATTGTCCACCATCTCTATTGTCTTCCACCTGTTTCTTAGTGATCAAACTGCACTTGCACTCTCTTTCTTTCCTCCAGACCTCTATCTCCAGTGTCACTAGCTTCATTGCCATGCCTGTGCTGCTAGTGCCAATCGAAGGTGTTATCGAGGATGCACAGAATTCACACTATAATGAACAGTGACAGGATGTCACCCACTCTGCCACAGATCAACCCCCAGCCCGCTGCTGCCACCCCTGCACCCATCCAGCTGAGTCTGCCTGTTTGTGTGATGTCACCCGCACACCTCACAGAGTTGTTCTCTCTGCAGAGCAGATCGGCCTGTTGATGAACAATATTTACTCTCTCCCTTGTTCCCAGCTCGGCCTGACATGGCAGAGTTATCCTCTCATTTTCACCACAGTTGCACCATCGTTTGTTTTTTTCCATGTCTGGTTTGTCCTCCCTCTGATACCTCTGATCTCCTTGGAATCCAAGAGAGAGCTGCCCTCTCTAAGTGGCCTTTGGCTGTGTTTGATCACCAGTTGAGTTATAGATGTCTCCATGACTCATAACTCAGACGCCAGACTCAGACATCAACAAAACATATGTTGTTTTCCCAATCCCATACCACACATTGTGTGTGAATAGAATATATGGTGATGTAGGAAAAAACTAAGGTTGTTGTGGCATGTCTTGTGCTTTAATTTGATGGTTTCAGAGCTTTTTGGTTTTGGATAATCCAAAATGAAACAATATCTTCTTGTGACTCTGGAGATGAGTTGAGAGAAGATCAACCAAAGAGTGATTTTCTCTCCTCTGATTGTTTCTTTTGAAGGATTTTCAAGGTCCGAGGTAAAAAAGTTTTCAGTTTTTAACAAAAAAACAATTAGATGACTGAATAAAATGTGTGTAACAGATATTTTACTCAGTTCTTATTCCTTCCTTCTTCTTGATCCCTCAGATTCAGGGTTGGGAGTCACAGCTTTTCTAAGGACCATTTCAAAAAGGGTCAGTAATGCTGAACTTGTTCTACACACTGTAGAGTCTTTATGGTTGTATGAACTGGTGTTCTCTGTTGTTCTTTTGAAAACGTGTTCCATTTTCCTAACTAGCTGCATCACCTGTGGTGGCTTTATTTTATTATACTTCCTTTTTTCCCCCTTATATAAGTACTGTATAGAGCCAGGAGACTGGGCAGTGGGAGTTCAAGCGGGGTTCACAAGTATGGCTAACTTGTTCCAAATGAGTCTGAGGAATTCCTGCATCCTTGCTCTCCTTATTAACCAAACATCACCATGTCGGACCCTACATGCCTGTTCAGAGCTCCTCCCTGCGCCATACATAATGAGATGAGTATCTCAAATCAGCTTTCTTTAATTAAAGTTACAACTCAGAATAAGCTTTTCACCAGTCTTCTCCTAAGAGCGCATTTTATACGCTCTCCCTATATCGTGATAAAATTATTCCCATAAGGATATGATTACACATTAGGATAATTCTGAGCAGATGTGAAAATGTCTCAACAAGTTAACAAGGCTGTGGTGGAAGTGCAGACCTTCAAGAAAGTGTCTCCATTGCCTTTAACCTGGCAGCAGAGAAACTATGAATGGATAGAAGATGATGATAAAACCTGATAAATTTTCACTATTTTTTGTGCTTTGTGCAACTCAACTTCTTCCTTGAAATCTTTGGTTGGCAGTGTATCATAGTGACCACTGTTTTGTTTTCACAGAGGCAGATTTAGCATGCAGTACAGAGTTGAGGCCAGCCATCATGGAGGAGAAAAGGCAGCTTATGATTCATGTATTGAGTACTAGTGCAGATGTAAGATTATTTTTGAAAACATCTGCCATATTGTCAACAAAGAACAGAACTTGCCTTCAGCATTAATATGCCCACGAAATGGAAAATATCTTCAGGAAACTATGGAATTATTTTATAGTTCGGGCCAACGCGGATCATAACACTGCAGGATACAAAGTATTTGTCTGAATGTTTACTGTGTTTATGTTTGTTTGGGTAAATTATTTATTAACAGCCTGTTTTCTAAACTTGTGTGTTTTATATATTTCACTGTCTATGATCTGCACTTTAGGGCCCAAATTTAAAAAAAAAAAAAAAGAAAATAAAAAGGATTTTCCTTCTGGTTTTATGGAGTTTTTTATAGCATGCACCAGCACAGTAGAAAGGTTTATCAGCTCTTACAGAAATCTTTCAGAAAGTCAATTGGCTGTTATAATATACAGTATGTATAAATATATTCTGCAGACCATTCACTAAAGACAGAAAGTGTTGTTTGGTTGCGTTCAGCCCTCCACCATCACTTACCGGAAGATAAAAGCACTGTTATAAAATAAAATAAAAAAATAAAAAGTTTATATACACTTAATGCCTGTACTTCTCGCCTTTGTTCAGCTCAGACAAAGATAAAGCCTAAATTGGCGATGCCTCTCATCAATGTTTCCTCTTTGCGCTCCTCAATGTGAATAGCTAAACGTTGTTTATAGAGAAAATACATGGAGATAGCAAAGTGTTCACCTACAAGCAAAAAAGAAACTTTGGTAATTGCCATAACACAAATAATGAGAGGCTATGTAGGGAAGTGTTTGAAGAGCGGTCCTGATCAAGATAAGATTGGAGACTGTATCATAAGAGAGAGGAAGTGTTTTTCTGTCTGCTGCAGCTGAAAGGAAACTTAAGTGACAGAGTTGCTTATATGAGCCAGACGCTGAGCCGAACCCTGCAGAAACAACCAGGCTAAATGGAGTTTAGGGTGTGACGAGGACGAGTGTGATTCAGATGCTGCTTGTGGTCAGATAATACAGAAATATAATGCATTCAAACACACATTAGGAATACAAAGCTGTTCACTGGAGCAGCATACAATCACATAAAAGTAGCCCTATGTGGCTTTTGTTTTTTAGAATAATATTTGAGTACCAGTCGCCCACTAGTGGACATGGTGCCACAACAATGTGAAAATATACTCCTAAACATAAAATACAGACCATATACAGGCACTGTAAGATTAAAATCTATTTTTGCTGCTGAGCTCTTACTTTTTTGTTTCAAATGGTCTTACAAAATTAAAACTGGCTTATGGGCTACCAAAACATTTGACAAGTTTTTCTATTCAACACTTCTGGATTAAGCTCACTGCAAACCATGCTTTTAAGCAGGTTTTATTATTTTAAAAATTTGGATTTTGAAAATGTCCTTGAACATGGTGTTATATCAATAAAACGTTTAACACAAACAAACAACTGTACAATGTAGTGCGATCAAAGAACAATATGAAAATCGGGCTATAGTACACCCCACTAACTTTTATATTTGGATGGAAACTGTAATAGCACAGTACTACCTCAATATTCTTGAAATACCTAAAAACAAACAAAAACATCAGAATATAGCCTACTGCAGTCCTGAAAACACCTGTGTCTTTATGATTTTACAAACTAAACAACATCACATTTAAATGCATGTATAATAATGTTAATGAATTTATCTACACTCTACAAACTATTTTCTTTTTTGGAGTAATTATCAACAGTTGCATAACAAATGGATACTAGGCTGATAATGACAAGGATAAAAGAGGCAAGACCTGACGGTGGTGAACCAATGATATTTGCAGGGATACTTAGGGGATGATTAGCTTTATTTGCGTGTCTGTTTGGTTTCAAGAACATAGGCCTACCTGTTGTAGGGAGAGAGAGAGCGAGAGAGAGAAAGAGCGAGAGAGAGAGAGGTGAAATATTTGTAAAAGAAGACGCTTTCCATAAGATAGAATTTGCTATTGTCTGGATTTTACATGATTGATGCTTGACTTAATCCAGTGCTCTTTGCGCCTTCCCAGGAGGGTGCGGCGGTCTCTTTGTGCTTTTCTGTCCCATGTGAAGCAAACCAAAGCGGGAGAGTGAGGGTCATAGCTATTCGGCAGGGTACCAGATCCTTCCCACCGGCACATCTGCATGTGAAATCGCCATTTCACCCCTCCACACTCCCTAATTGTTGCTAAAATTATTTGTGAAATTGCCTTCCACCAGGAGTGTTTTCCACGGCAATTGTCACACAATTTTAGATGCACGGTGGGCCCACAGAGTTGACACATGCACCTCTTCTTTTCGGCCATATGTGCTCTTTTTATTCGAGTTTGATAGTAGCACATTATTTTTTTTAACAATTACCTTTAAGCAAGTACTCGAGGGCAAGTCAACCTGTTGTCATCAATAACGGGTCAATCCGAATGTAATTACCACAAAAGCTATAGGAGCGATTTAGATGTTCATGCTGCGCACATTTACTTAATTGAAAGGTTAACAAGGCAAAAGCATCTTATAGTCTAACCTTTGCCAAGCAGGGATTCTTTAGCGCAGCATTTGTCCATTAAGACACCACTTCATCATTTCCTGACTCTGAGTTATTTAGGGTCGTGATTTTTATACACGAAGCTCTGCGTGTGCACCAATGCATCTATGATATTTATTTAGGCTACATAGACTCCCGAAGTTTTATCGAGAACAGGTTGGTTTTGTTCAGTTAGTTCTAATATTTTTCTAAATATCATTTTTTTATATCGGAATTGAATCCTTTACCTGCAGACGATATGAATAATAAACTATTTTATCAACTTCAAATTATGTTTTTTTTAAACGAAATTAGTTCCGTTTTATTTACCAGCTCTGGTAGGCTGTTGTAATAGATGCAGTGTATATTTTTCAATTTATTGAGTTTCTCCCGATCATTCAAAGAAAGAAAATTATAATTTTAAAAGCATTGATATTCCACATGAACAGCTGAATGTCATGGAAGCAGACACGTTTTGAGAAGGAATTAGGATAACATTTAGATATAATAACATTTTGAACTGGTTTTTGGTGTATGGAGTCTGTATGAGGGAGGCAGCAGTGAATTAAAAGTGGAATGTGTCGCTCTGATTGGTCGGTCGGCTTGTGGCTAAACCCACTCTCTTTCATCCATAAAAGAAAGGCCAGAGAGCCTATGGGAGAGCTCGGGTGTCTCCTCCTACGACATACACGAAAGTTGGCCACTTAAACTACTTCCAACCAGCCAGCAGACATTATACTGAATCCAAACTACACCAAGGGAAAAGAATAACAGAACAATTTTTCCATCCCAGATACGCAACTTAAAGTGCAGCTGCTATATTTTGCACATTTGTATCTCGCTCGTAGCCGCCGTTATTTTTTTTATTTATTTTTTTTATTTTGGCACGTTAATCGCAGCAGAGGAGAGCATCGCTTTTTATTTTCCCCGGTGGAAGAAGGGCTTGTCCAATTTCTCTGCCTGGGATTGGGATTTGACAGCACGATTGAGCGTCTTTTTTTGAGCATTTCGAAGACATCCCGTTTTTGACTTGGACTTTGTGTGAGTAGCAGGTTCGAGTCCGTTTTGTTGTTTGTCTGAGTAGCTACAGGATGGCTACTTTACCAGGAACAGTGCCTCGGATGATGCGCCCTGCGCCAGGCCAGAACTACCCGCGAACCGGCTTCCCCCTGGAAGGTAAGAAAAACGACAACATGTGTTTGATGTTTGAACGTGTGCTGTGACAAAACTCCTCAGTGCTCCACTCTGTCAGCTTGTAGCGTGAAAGTCACACAGAGCACAGTTTGTTAGCGGCGACATGCTGGGAAATATAAAGGTGGGTGAACAAATACGACCTCCAGTCAGTGATGATTAAAGTTACAGCCTGAATCAAAAGTGAATTATAGTTGCACGAGTTGGCGCTTTGAAAATCAACCCACAGTTGTGTTTTGATTCAGCCTAATATCTTGTTATTGTCTGTTATGCATATGTTCAGCCTGTATTTATTTGTAACTGATTTCCGTTTATTTGAGTTTAGACATATCTTATCTCAGTAATTCTTGCTTATTATACAGAATCTACCTGATTTCTTTCTGTTCATTTTAATTTTCTGATTTATGTAGGCCTATTTGCTTTAAGTTTTGATGCTTTGACTGTCAAATAATAGATAAATTATATTACTAACACTAGGCCTAAAAAGATTTCTATTTTGAATAATTATTTGTACAATAATTGAGGCCGAGCTAACAGAAGGCCTAATTTACCTTCATAACTTCATAACATAAATAGGCAGGTGCTTTTTTGGTACATTTATGGAACATTTCTTACTCGTCTAACTTCCATTGTTACACATAGGCTATACGCACACATATACACACCAACACACAAAAGCAATCTAATTGGTAATTTTAAACTTCGATGTCCACACTCAAGTCGTCTGAACATATGGGCGGGGAAAAAGGATCACTTTGTATTTGCATGCATTTATGGAAACAGTTTTCCCATTACACCCAGTTCGTGCTCAAGTGCCCTGGACTGAAATGTACAAAAAACACGTAGCTCGCAAGTTACTCGAGCTCCTGGATATGTTCAAGTGGCCTGCTGCTGGAAATGGCAATAATACACAAAGCAGAGAGATGACTCAAAGGATCACATCAATATTTGTACAGCATGACTAGGAATAATCAAGGTGGGAAGTGTCACCCTCTTTAGTGTCTCTTGAATGTGAAATTGGATCGTGAAGTGGCCTCGGATACATCCTGTCAGCCAGACTGACGCTGGATGAATTTGGCACGACGTTATCTTGAAAATGTATAATATATACTATAATAATGTGCGTAAACTGCGTCCTCTTTAAAGTCAGCAACATAGTAAATATGCCACTATTTGATTATAACACATTAACTTCATACATAGCCAACCATAACAGTGAACATTTAAAGCTTTAGAGGACCGGATGTGTTGTTGTTTTCTCTTGTTTTTGAGACTTTTATTGTTTATTGTGGCACAGTATCCACCCCTCTGGGCCAGGGTAGGGTGAACCAGCTTGGCGGTGTGTTCATCAACGGGAGGCCACTGCCAAATCACATCCGACACAAGATAGTGGAGATGGCCCACCACGGCATCCGACCCTGCGTAATCTCGCGACAACTGCGAGTTTCTCACGGTTGTGTCTCCAAGATCCTCTGCCGATACCAGGAGACCGGCTCGATCCGTCCGGGGGCCATAGGAGGCAGCAAGCCCAGGGTGAGTGGGATCCATGAACCGGTGTGTGGGTCACTGTAGCGCGAGGATGGGCGTCACGAGGTTCATGACACCTGAGTGAGCTCAAAACTGAGGTTGTGTTATCATAGTAGCCTGATGGAGTGCAACGATCAAGGCATGATGTTAGACCTCCTCTGTTTGAAAGTATTTTGGTGTTAGAAATAATAATAAAAATGAATAACAACAATAATAATGATGATGTCTAACTAGTAAGTGTCTCCTACATTTTTAATTACATTTAGCCTACATTACAACCCACTTGTAAGGTCATAACAAACTTTACATCTGATATTTTGTTCCTCCTAAATATTTCAATAAATAGACTTTTTTTACATAACCGACCAAATAAAAATGTATGAAAACATTTACCCTAAAAAATTAAATTTAAAATAAAAACACTGAGAAGTCAGTTCATATAATATATTTATTTTTCTCTGTGGTTCTCATTAGCAATTTATTATACAGTAATATGAATATTTAATATTAAATAATGGGCATATTTGATATTTTTTCATTACAGTAGCTTATTTTTGTAGCCTCTATGGGCACATATCGTTTTTCATTTATGTTAAATATTTAGTTTATGCTGTAGTGCCGCTCACTGGCCTATAATATTTCCATTAAATCTAAATCTAAATAATTAATAGTTTTGTCTTTTGTTTTCAATTCATACGTTGTAGCCTATGTTTTATAGCATCACCTTTCTTGTTCATCTTTAACATTCCTCTCAATTAAAACTGTCTAAAATTTCTTCTTTCCCCTGCTTTTGTCTTTTTTTCCTGCCTTTTCACCACTTTCAAACTTAAAGCAGGTGGCAACTCCTGACGTGGAGAAGCGGATCGAGGAGTACAAGAGAGAAAACCCGGGTATGTTCAGCTGGGAGATCCGGGATAAGCTGCTGAAGGACGGGGTGTGCGACAGAAGCACAGTTCCTTCAGGTGAGGCTTCATCTGGTAAGCTGCACTTTTTTTTCTTTATTACGAGCGAACACTGCAGCAACACTTCTGAACATCACTTTGAGTCCAACATGTTTTAAGCCCCAGTTACTGATAATAAAATGTTTCAGTGTAGCAGGAAGCACACCTGCAGCTGTTTGATGGAGAAAAAAATCACCTTTTTTGGGGGAAAATATGCATTTAGTGCTCAATAGTTCATTTTTATTTCGCATTTATAATTTATATTTATATATAATATAATTTTGCTCAATATAGATTTTTTAAAAACATTTTCTCAACGAAGCTGCTTCATGTAAAACTTTTCATGTGCTATATTTTGTATGGTATCCTTCTAAAAAATGTATGATAGGATTACTATGGTTCTTTTATGGGTTTTAGGGCTAATCACCCATTTACCTTTTTGTTGCCATTAGTGAGCTCCATCAGCCGCGTTTTGAGGGCCCGATTTGGCAAAAAAGATGACGAGGATGACTGTGATAAGAAGGATGAAGATGGAGAAAAGAAAACAAAGCATAGCATCGATGGCATCCTCGGTGATAAATGTAAGTTAACAGCAGAAAGTATATGGCCCTTTTGTATATGTCTGAAATAACTAATTATTATTATTACTATTATTATTATGTAGAGTAAATGACAGCCTTGTAAGCAGGAAGCAATTGTTTTAAATAGACTTCCTACTTTACGTCCTCTTGGGAAATTGTCCCACATCCGAGCTGCAGCTAAACGCAGAGAATTTATTCCTGCTTTTAACTCCGAGCCAGCAGTTGTTCATTCACTCAATTATTTATGAGAGCCTTGGCAGAAGGTATTTAACTGCAGAAAATTAATTTGTGTAGCGAATTCCTCCTCATTCATTCACTTCATTTAACGACCTCTAAACGACAGCTGACAGTTGACCCGTTTCACAATCGATGTCAGTTCACTGACATTTACCACTTGTCAGTTAAAGTGGAAATCAATGCTCATATCATTATTTGCTCTATTAGTAATGCTGCGAGGAGGTTAAAATAAGGCTTTGATGCAGGTATTCGCTGTCAACGCTTGTCAATAGTGTCTCACAAGCTTATAATAACATTAAAATGTATTGGCATCTCCATTTGGTATATAATAATTTTGTAGCATTTATTCTTCGTATTTAAAATGATATATTATATATTGTAATAAAATATCAACACACGGGGGACATTAGAAGCAATTACACTTTTAAGCAGAAAATGTGACAGTATTTTTATTTAATAATAATTTGTCTAATGGAGTTGTTTGGCATTTTACAAGACAGACTTGTGATTTTATTGTCATATTTTGTTGCCACATTATGTTAAGTGCTGCACTGTTTTTCTTGCCCTTGGAGTGAAAAGACGCACAGCTACCAAACGATATAAAGGTTGGCCCCTTTTGATTATCAAACATGAGTGAATGGGGTTTAGATAAGAGTTCACAAAAGCCTCCCTTTTTACCCAAAAAAGACACTGCCAATTTTTTTTCAAACTTGAAGATGAACTTCACTAGCAAAACCTCCCCTCCATTGACGCTTTTCTAAAGTGAAGAGTCCGAGGTACAAAAGCAAATCCTGGAAAGCAGGGCAGCGCAAAGGAGAGTATAGGCCCGTCCATTCTCATTCAAAAATCGTGTAAACGAGAGAGAAAAGTTTGGACAAAGGGCAAAGAGAGACATAAAAGGAGATGAATTATTCAGTACGCCCCGCTGGTAGATAGTTTTGTAATTTTATATAATGGCCCGTTGGAGAAGAATCAGTTGATAGCGTGAAAACGGTCTCTTTTTTCTGTCACACCACGCATTAATGTTAAGAGAAAAATGTCACAATTTTGTTGCAAATATCTCCAGTGTCCATGTAGATGGTCTGTTAACCCTGCTGGCTATAACTAACTAACTAACTATAACGTTTTTTTGGAGAGTCTGCTCGTTACGCACAGCTCAGCCGCGTAAAACTGACTATACGTTTTCTGAGTAATGTGATAGTTTGACTTGTAAAGCGTTAACGACATTATCGTCACATTATTATTGACTTTCTACTGTTGGTTCAAAAATATCCACATAATGTCCCTGCTTTTTTTTTTTCTTTGCGCTGCTTGTGTTTAAAATTGGGACTCAATTACGTTGCTATAAAAAGAGACGCATCCTCTGCGTAATGCAGTTTAGACTACCGGCATCCGGATGGCATCTAATAATGTTAATACTTATTAGAGTAAGCACTGGAAACGATGGTTGCTGAATAGGTGGCTGTGTTCGTGCCGGGTGTAATAGCTCGCAGGCATGGTAAGAAATGTATTTATCCCCAATCAGCCCCTCACTCTCCGAGTTTGAAGCACAGCCCTTATGTGGAGAGGGGTTTTAAAGCAGATTAAATAGAGCCTTTTATTTCTTTTCACTTTCATCTCAGAGCGGAGCTCACAGTGGCTCGCCCAGGGCACAAAATTCATGAGATTTTTTTTCGTTTACTTATCCAGATTTTAAGACTTTATTTATTTATCTATTTGTTTATTAGGCCTGTGTATTTGATTTTCTCAGAGGTTACATCACGGATTTATCCCAGCGCTAATCTAGCTTTATTAAACGTGTATTTAAACTGCTAACCATATTACAATATTGTGCATTTTATTTTGTTACGTGGATTTAATTCTCAGGGGGATGTCGCGGAAGCTAAACCAACCAAAACTCAGTGGATGCACCGAAAATAGTTCCACCTTTTCACGCTGCTGTATTGGACCCTTTCTAGTCTCATAATTGTTAATCGTTTGTTGATCACCGAGCAGAGATGTTGGTCCACCCTCCGTTTTGTTTCTGCAGAAATAAGATTCCCGTCCACTGCGCGCACTTTAATGGTCATGTACGGCTGTAAAATTCTGTGCCAAAGATTAATTACGCGCAGGAAACGAGGGGAAAGTTTGCGCTTCATCTGTGCAGACTTGGGCATCCTTTTGTTTTGTGCCACACCGCTCAGAAAGAGAAGGTGAATCAGCTGTCCGACGTCCATTTGCCACACCAATGCAACCACCCTGTCCGTCAGATGAGGTGGAGACAGGCGATGGACACTTCAGCAAATCGCAGGATTACCTGAAGCCGTCAAACTAATTAAACAGATGCCAGGTGGGATTATTTCCGCGCGTCAGGGAGGGAAAGTGACAGAGCAGCGGAGAGGTGAGAGGAAGTCAGACAAACCAAATATCCAGTTTAGGAGAGGCTTCTTCTAATTCGCTAAAAATGTAATGCAAAGAATATGACGCGTATCTTGTGACCTACACTTTCTTTCAAACATATTTGGAGGAAATAATTGTCTCAAGATTGTTCCTTTTTCAAGTCTGTTTCAGTATGGTCTAAATGACCTGTAACGGTTTGTTCTTTCATGTCACACATTAACCAATTGCGAAAAAATTAGTTGTTGTTTTTTTCAGGTTTATCCTCCACTGTTTTCCTACAGAAATAAAGAAAAACACAATGAATAATCTCTGCTAATATTAACGATAAACTCGGGTAGTGATGAGAAGTGTGAAAAGCTGCCCCCTCAATGCTTTTCCACGTCACAAACGCACAATGCGCGCGCGCACTCACCAACACACACACTTTCGTGCAGCACCCCCGGTCTCTAAGTGTATGGTAATATAATGTAGCTATATTTCGGGTCTAAAGCCGTGCTGAATGAGAAGGACAGGGGAATGAAGCGAGAGACCACTTCAAACAAATCCATCTGGAACAGTGTGTGAGAGAGATTCAGTGAAAGTATGGGGAAGTTATTTAGCTATTAATAACGTTTTTTCCTCAGGCATTGAGAGTGACTCCATCTGCACTTTCTCGCAGCTATTTGGCTGGGTGGAAATTGAGGGAGACCCAAATGTTGGGCAGAGATAACATACCCATCATAGCCCAGACCCTGCGCTGTGCTTCACTGCATTAAACTCGGATTAACCTCCCCTGTCCCCGCAGCCACTCAAGCCACATTTCACTGGAATTTACATCGGTAGGCCTACATTTCTTATAGAGGGGGCAGGAACAGAAAGACAGACATTATTGTTGTTGTTGTTGTTATTATTATTATTATTATTATTATTATTATTATTATTATTATTATTGCAATCTAGGGCTGTGTGTATGTTAATACAAAGAATTGTAAGGTGGCAAAATATGGGGCTTATTGAATATGAAATTTACACGAAATTTAAATTTTCATTAACTAAACAATTTTTGCTTAAACCTAACAATTAAAACCTAACATATATATATATATATATGTGTGTGTGTGTGTGTGTGTGTGTGTGTGTGTGTGGGTGGGTGGGTGGGTGTGTTTGTGTGTGTATCTATGTATAGGAGAGATGTGACTTATTTAGTAGTTTTCAAGACTTCTGATCTCTGAATTTAAAGGACATTTTTCTTGTTTTTTGATTATGTTTAGTTGGCACAGGTGATAGCTACCTACCTGTCATCTTTCTCTTATGATTAATATAATAAGCAGTGGCAGGATGACATGTTTCTCAGACTCATGAGTGTCTTGCAGCCTTTAATACCTGCTCAGTAATGCTAGTTAGTCAGTAGGCCTAAGTTGATGTAAGGAGTTTTAAATTTAGCTTCAGTGGTGGGCTAAAATCCTAGTTTTTGTTGACACTCTTACCTCTGGACACAAGCTAAATTATAGACCTGTCTTTTTTTTCCTCTCCATCCATTAATTTATTTAAGGCTACTACAACACTGACCAGGCTTAAGATGAAAATTATGTGTGTAAGCATTTCCACCAGATAGAAAAGGTTAAATTTCTTATTCAGCTTTTTGAAAATTAAAAAATTTGTTGTTAATGACATTTGCGATATTTTATGGCAAAGATCTACTACCAGTGTAACAAATTAGCCCATTGGTTCCAGCAAGGTAACATGAGCAAACCTTGCCACATAATAACATGAAACCCATTGCTTATGTGTAATGAGTAATGCATCAATTTTAAGGAGTGTAGTAAGCTTGTAGGCCTACCATACTGGAGAGACGTTTCAGTGTCAGGAGCTTTAAGTGTCGGCAGCATTAGGCGGGGAAAAAAAATGGAGTAGGCTTAAATTCATTCCGTGCTGGCATTTGACTTTGATCACATCAGAAATATTCATGGAAGCACAAACACTGGCTCTACCACCATTATCCAGGCTGACAGTGATACCTCTCAAGGCTGTCTATTAATTAAAGTGGCGCTTACCATGTGGGACGACTCCCTATCTGGGCACAAAAATGGTTTTTCCATCTCTTGTGGGGCTCTTGAAAAGGGGCAATCTTTCCTCCCCAGCTTCTTGTGGGAAATTTAAAAGTGTACAGAAGAAGACATGGGGATTTCTAGCTCATTTATAAAGACGAGTTTATAATCCTTTCCTGCTTAATAACTTAAAAGGATTCAATTTCTCCCCTCATTTATGGGGTTATGATCACACATTGTTAGGCGCAGATAGTAGCATTTCAAGGTTAACATTTCCTGCTCGGAAATATCAGAATATAAGCTGTAAACCCATAGGTGTCCTTTGTTTAGCCTGCAATTTCCCCCACAAATGCTGATAGGCCCATTTTAGATGTTGTTGCTATTAATGTGATAACAACGATGAAGCAGAGGAAGACCAAGTTGATAAGATGCCTCTACACCACAGAGCATTTTTAAATGATATGATATTTAATTATAGCATATAATTTCACCATCAAGAATTAAATTCTGTAGGCTTACAGAGACTCTGAGGATTGAATGTCTGGTTGGGGGTCTCAAACCATACGAGACAAATTAAAGAGGAAGCGTTGCCCTCCAGGTATCCTGTCACAACAGTAGGTTGCTTCAGCACGTCTCTCATTTCTGTCTGTGTTTTATTCTGCCAATTTTCACTATGGGGCTCTGGAATCCTGCACTGTGCCTGCAGGGCAGTAGTCCAAAATAAATAGAAAATCTCACTTTTTCATCTTTTTTTTTCTTTCTTTGCTTAAATTTGACTCCCTTCCCCTCTCTTTCACACACATACATACACACACACACACAGACACAAAGCCTTCTGATGTGCATCACACATTCATGTCAACAGGTGAGGGTATTAGTGACAAAACGTTGTACTTTTAGGTCACAGAATTATGTCTGACTTATACTTTTGTTTTATTTCCCACATGATTTCCTATTGGTGTAATTCATATCAAAATATATAGGTATCGTTAAAAGCTAATGTGGCTTAACAATGTCAGTATATTCAGATTTTTGATGTTTGTAGAGGTAAATTAATTCCTTGTTATATAAGGTAATTTTATGGGGTTTTTTGGCGTTGACAGTTAAATTCTGGAAAATAATTTTATTTATGAACCTGTTATTTTAGTACATAGTGTACGTACACACCATCCAGTCTTATACTATGTAAATTTTTCAATTTATGCTGATTTTTGCCATTATTGTTATTATCATTATTATTAGCCTATGTTAGTGTTACCAGCCAACTGACATCGCCTCAAACATTTACATTTCCACTTCAGGCTTTTAATGTATTCTCCCAAATTGCTACCGCTTTGTGAGCAGTGATGTTTAATTGGCTGGAAGAAGATGAATGAGGCTGACAGGAATCAGCTGTCCAGAGATTCCCCTGTGAGTCTGACTCGGAAATCATAACCTGACCAGCTTTTCCTCCTCTGAAACCAGCTCATTGAACTTGTCACATCTAATTAGGGTGTTAAAACACACCGAGTGCATTGGTGGGAAACAGTAGGTGGTTGGTCCGGGGCAGCCAATAAGGCCTTTTTGGGTCAGATGGTGGGGGTGGGGTGGGGTGGGGGGGCATGGTTGGATGGTGAAGTTGTTGAATCGGACCGCTGCGGGCTTTTATTTTCTAAGCAGGCTTTTTTTCCGCTATTACTTCAATTATGGCCATCCAGTGGGCTAAACAGGCCAGCCTGCATGGACTGGATTGCCTTGTTTTAATTTGGTATGAAATTAATTACAGCAGACATCTAGTAAAGACTTTTAAGTTTGGCTATTTTTTTTCCATAGAGTTTAAAGGTATAACAATGGATTAATGGCTTACAGCCAAAATTACATTTTATTGCATCCCGTCATCTCTGTGCTGCCTGTCTAACAGGTGTCAGGCAATCTTTGAATTTATAGAATAGAAAAGAAAACTAATATCTTCACATTTGTGTTTTTTTTTCTAGAAATTCAAACATGAGCATTTGAAATTTAAATCCACACAACTGTATCTACAACTTTTGTAAAGTATTTGTTATTTTTGCTGCAATAAGGACTCCAATGCTTTATAAATACTCTTTATATAAATTTATATGCATATGCAGTTTAATTTTATAAACAACTTTTGAACTTGTTGTGCTGCTTGAGTTAGCCTTCTGTGCAAATGTGAAAATACAATCGTCTTCGATTCCCATTTTAAGAGGCCGCATTCTCTTTTTATTGAATACTTTTTTTTTCTTGTATGGCTACAAAAAAGCTCTGTGATGTCTGACAGCCTACTCTCAGCATTGTTAGGTGAACAGCCACTAGAAAAGGACGAGAGAAAGAAGAGGGAGGAGAAAAGGCCCTTCTGTTATTTTCTGTCTTGAGACTTGCTGCATAGGCTATTCAGGCAAGTTGATGAACTCCTCCAAAAAGTTTATTAAGGGGCTGAAAACAATACGAACTAAAGCCTTTGGGTGCCTGGGCAGACAGTTTATAAACTAGCTGCTATTGTGCCTCAAAGGCAGATGCATGAATACTTTTGAATAGGGGCCTTCAAACTGACACGATCAGGCTGGACAGCAGTAGTTTTAAAGGGAGAGAGGGTGCTTCTGCTGCAGCTCAGATCTCTGCCTTTTTTTGCATTAATGTACATCTGCAAAGGAAGGGGGAGGAGGAGCTGGCCACTGTCTGTCATGGCCACGCTGGTTTTCCCTTGGGCTTTGTACTATATATGTGCTTAAAAAACTTAAAAGAAGAAAAAGATATATATGTCTGGGTAAACAAGCCTTTTCTTAGACTTTTCTCTGAAGAAATTATAGTTTATGGAAATGCAGTATACGATATCTAAATGTTTATTTATTCTCGAAGAACAGAAGTCGTTTTATATGCGTCGCATATGGTGAAAATCATGCCCAGAAAATCTGTCCTGTGAAGCATCATAAATGCAGATACCTCGCATCCCAGTTTCTCCTAAATTGTGTGGAAATTGCACAAGCTGTTATGTGAAGACCAAGAGCCGAGTGTGACAATTGGTCTTTCCTGTTAATGCTGAATTTCAAACAAAAAGCTTTCAAATGTTCTCCTGATCATTTATGCGCCCCAAAAGGAGACAGAAAGCAAGGGAGAAAACTGTTGTGTGCTTTGGCAACGTGGATTCACTGTTGATATATTTTTTGAATGGGGCACACTGGTTTACGCGCACTCAAGAAGATACATTATTCCCCTCCTTTTCAGTAAACAATAGACTGTCACTCTTTATCCCTCTTCCCTCCTCTGTCCCTCCCTCTCCAGCGTTTTCTTTCAGTCCTCTCAGTCTCTGGCTCTGTGCCTCACAACATCAGAGGGAGTCCAGTGATTTGTGACCCCAGCAACCCACACTTAATCTCGCTAAAGAGGGGGAGCATCCAGTTTGCAGCTTGGCGGGCCCCAAATAGGCCAAGCCTGCTCTGGCAGGTGTCAACATTAGCAAACAATTGGTCCCCAGTCCCATGCCCCGTACCCCAGTGCAACACTGAACCTAAACTATTTGAGGCGCACTGAAAGGAGCCACATAATAGGGAATGTGGAGGGGGAGGAGAGGAGGGGGAGGACAAGGGAGAGATTACACTCTGAGACAGCTATTAGCAGGGATGAGGCTTTTCTAAACAAACAAACAAAAAAAAGAAGACGATCAATACTGTGTTAGTTTACCAAGTGGAGTCATCATTGTGGCTTTAGGGTATTTATTTTCTGCTCCATTGTTTTTCTCGACTTCTCAAACGTTTGTGGGCCGTATTGGCAATCCAATTAGTTTGGAGGGGGGTCCCCAGGAGGTCTATTTCTTCTTTCGGCAGTTGTGTCTTAGTCGTGGGTTTCGCTTGCGGTGGGCAGTTCATTCATAGATTTGGTGTTGTAATGAATCCTGATCGGTAAGTATTACCTTCAGTAGTGGACCGGGCTGTCCAGAGGAAAAACAGCACTCAGGGATGACAGAGCTCTGCTTAGCCCTGTGGGATTGCGCCCCTCTACTGCATTAGACAGGAGTATCTTAGCAAAGAGAGGAGAGGAAATGGGAAGAGAATGAGTTGACATGTGGACTGCTGCTGCTCTCAAGTGGATATGTGTCTTGACAAGTGGGCCAATGCTTTTTAAAAGCCATTTATTTATCTCTCACTGCTGATTCCTGGCCATGCCACGAGGAGAGACAAGTGTTCTCAGCAGGGGAGATTAGTTTCAAAGGTTTTAATGGAAAAACCTACACTTACCGGACAGAAATCTCATTTAATTGCTTTGAGATGTCCTCTTGGCATCTTTCCTCCGGGCCTCCAGATAAAAGAAAAAACAAAAAAACAGATAGATTCAGGTAACATCCGCTAAAACAAACCTCCTGGTGCAGTTGTTCAGAGCATTAAAGAAGTTGCCATCATTTTGCCACAATAAACAAGTGTAATTAACTAACCTCATGACTTCTACAGACGATGTTGCCTGTTGTCAGAAAGCACCAATAACAATGTCAACGAGCAATAAAATGATTCTGAGCATTCATGGCATTAAGGACAAGGAGAACAAGCCCCAAACATAGACTGAACAGACTGTGTGTTTCTAGTAAAATCTAATTTTCAGTCTTTTTGTTTTTGTCTCGACTAGGTGAATTGCCAAAGGGAAAAGTTTATTTCAGTAATTTCAGCTGTAAACGGTATTCAATTGACCATGTAATTCCACAAATCATAGCCATTTTGCCTAATAAGTTATCTACCAAACAACATAAATGTTGTTGCTGACAGATAATGTCAAATAATGACAAAAGCCAGTTCATTTGTGAAAGGTCCACCACTAACTTACATTTTTTTATGCCTTATCAGTCAGGAGACAAGTATTGGCATGCATTTACCTCTTCGATTTCTGCCAAATCTTCCAGCAGAGAAGTCAGTGCCATCTTGTACTTGTGGCTCAGTTGAACAAAACACTATCTTTTTTCTGTGATGAATTTGATAGTGTTCTTTTTAAACCCTGTGAAAGCTTTTACAAACTGCTTTTGCAGGTATTCCACAAATTATACAATATACAGGCTAACATGAATCATGGTTTTGCATTTGTTCCCATTTAAATAATATTAATTATGATGATTATAATTGATTCAGGAAAAATGGTTTGAATTTTATCTTGTCATTACAACAATCTGTTTTGGCTGAATGTTGTCTTTTTATATTTAAATATTATGTTGAAGTCCACCCCAAAGATTGTTCTCCGCAGCTTGTAGAATATAGAATAAACAATATAGTGCAATTGAATTTATTGCCTGTCTGTAATCTTAGAGAAATTTGAAGATGGAGAGAGTAATAACAACTGGGACTTTTGTCTTGGTAATTAAACCATTTTTATCCTGCCAAACAATAAAGCTGAAGGATCACAAAAATTAGTATACAGTGCATCAGGACATTATAATGTCCATGTTAAATTGCGCAATGGATGAGCAGGTCAGAGCCACATAATTTATTGAAAGAAATGTAGTTTCCTCCAATTTGCCTTGCCACCTAAGGTTGTCAAACTCTGACAGCTGGCACAGATCGGGACAGTGTGTTGCATTATGACCGTCCACTGGTTACCATGGAGCTGCATTAGAAAAGACAAAAAGCATTTCTGGCTAATTTTATTACAATACAGGAATAGCCCACATAATGTGCAACAGTAATTACGTTTAGCACAGTGTGCCCGTGCTCTCCCTCAGTGATGAATGAGAAACATTGACCATGGTCTGCTAGTTTAAAAATCGCCATTAGCCTATGCTACTTAGGGCCAGAACATTTCACATTTTATGCTCTTGATCTGCTTCACCACTGAAATATTCATTTGTTTTAATTGTGCATGTTTTTTCACAACCACAAAGACAATAAACATGTTCCCTAAGTGTTGCAAATCAGAAATGTGTTTTTTTCCCGCCAAGTTAAAATGTCTACGCGGTTGTCCAAACAGTGGGGTGGAGCTCCTGTCCTTGCCGACAAAATAACAACTTCTAATGTTGTCCCCTATTTTCAACTAATGGGCTTATTTCTGCATCGCCAGTCATTCTCTCCTTGGGGAATATGTAGTCTCAGTATAAAAAGCTTTGCTACTGTACCACGTTACAACCCCTCAATATGAAAGGATCTCGGAAATTAATGCCAACAACTGTAATGCTTCACTGTGTCCAGAAAAAAAGCTCTTTACAGGAAATATTCATTAAATTATTGAATATAAAGGGTTGTTTATTTGCAATCCACTGAATGTCAGTGCACTATTATATATAATATAATAGTGGACTATAATAGTACTTTTGAAACATTACGAAGTCTTTTTTGGAGGTCTCAACAAACAAACAATTGTTTTTTATTTAATTACAGAGACAACTCAATGTCAGGATGTACAGGAATAAAATTATAAGAACATATAAATTAAAAGGCCATTATAACTCAAAACAGTCAAGTAAATGTAGTGTTTTCTGTAAAAAAACAAAACAAAAAACAACAACTTTTTTGACATCAATCCTGAGTTTTTAATAAAGTTTCTATCATACTTCACAACTCGTCTTTCCTTCCTAGTGCCCTTTATATCGCACAAACTTTGCCACAATATTTACTGCCCAGCTTTGTCCAGAAAATTAGGAAACTTCCCTTGGGCACATAAAAATGTCCGCTGTGCATTCCTATACTGTGCCCAGTAATCTCTCTTTGGCTTTGTTGAGAAAATGATTTGTTCCTCCAGGAGACCTCGGCTCATAGCCCTGAGACGTTACTGTTTGATTTCCTGCGTAGGTTTTTAGAGCTTTTTGCTGGGGGACCGAGGCTCTGGCTCCAGTGCCATTTGGCTGAGACCCCCATGGGCTCCCTTCTACTTTCTTGTGCTCTCTGTTAATTTCATTACTTTCGCTGTGACCTCAATTAGCAAAGACTCTAGCTCAGGCGGTGACTTTCTGCTCGACAGAAGAGAAAACCCAGTGCAAAGCTCAGTGTTAGTGGGGAAGCGAGAGGTGGCGATGGTTGTCCTAACAAGGTTCACATTTTGTATCCTCTGAAGTCTTTATAGGTCCATGTGGCTCTGTTGGACCTTTTCTAATCTGTTTTTTTTTTCTTCTAAAAAAAAGAAGGACATTTAATTTAGCAAAAATTCATATATGCTCATTAAATGTAGGATTTTGCGTTGTAATTGCACCGTAACAAGTGCAATTCCCCTAATATCCACACCAAAAGAAGTATGTCAAAACCATAATTTAGATATTAAAACAAAACAAGCCTAGACAGTACTCTGGAGAACAACAATATAAAAGTATTTCTTAGAGTTAAAAACAAACAATCATGTTGTCGATAATATCCTAGTTTTAGTCAGTAGTAAAGAAAAAGAATCCCACCCTTCAAGCCCTTCACGCTTTCACACTCAGGCGGCGCAGAGGCATGGGGAGTCAATATGTCAGCGTTTATGGATGCCCTGCAGAGCTGCACAGGGCTGTCAGGCCCCTATTCATGCTCTAATGGCCCCCTGAGGAGCTCGTCTCTCCCGGCTGAAAAGGCCGGGAGGCCAAGTGGACGCCCTGTTGTTGAAGGTGAGCGTGCGCTCTCATGGACGCGCCGCGCCTTCATCCATATGACAAGAGCCATAAAAGAGCATCGCTCTCGCTGCTTCTCCCTCTCTGTCTCCTCTGCTTTCTCTCCAACCCCCCCCCCACCCCACTTTCTCCCCACCTCAAACAGAGAAAGGGGGCTAATTGTTTGTTGTGAGAGCCAAAGATTATAGAGCCTCCCATCTTTCTTCCTCCCTTTCCTTTTTCTCCTCATTTTCAAGCCCCCTACTCCTTTTCTAAAGAATTTGATTCTGTC
Source organism: Micropterus dolomieu (assembly GCF_021292245.1). Classification (NCBI taxonomy): domain Eukaryota; kingdom Metazoa; phylum Chordata; class Actinopteri; order Centrarchiformes; family Centrarchidae; genus Micropterus; species Micropterus dolomieu. The sequence continues at coordinate 17,532,273 of NC_060167.1, read as the reverse complement.
CGAGAGACAAGGGAAGAAAAGTATTGGAATTTCCCTGAGGAATGTTGATGTAAAGCGGTTGTGTAAGCAGAAGATAGGCATCCTTTTCTATTTTCATCAGGTAGTTGTTTAGCCTTTTTTAACAACTACTTAAAAAGTAAACCCAAAACATGTGTAATGCTGCAAAAGGTGTCTGCACATTTTAGAGCTCCCATTCACTACTACCTTTCTCACTTATCCAGTCTTACCACTTGAAATAGATTTTGGGACATTTGCCCTTGACCCTCAGCCACCTGCCATAAACTGGTAATTGACATGATAGGCATGAGACAAAGCTGAATCCAATGACATCTGTCCATAAAGGTGAGCTGAGAATGATTTTATTTTAGATAGGCTGCGGAGTTTTAATATCCTTATGTATAGTTACACATCTCATCCAGATTCAATTTCAGCTAAATGTCAAATTACGGCCCAGAGAAGGTCACTGAAAACCAGAGGAAATTGATGTTTGACATGTTACCAAACCAAGTAAACAGTTAACTTGATTTTGCCACATATGCAGTCATTTTAAAAATTGTTTGGTATGTTTATCTTAATATTTAAATCTAGTATATAAAAATAAAAGAGAATTTGTCTTTAAACCACTCTGGTTATCTCTGTCGTCTATCTTGTATTCACATAAGGTTCCTATCTCAGATACATCCTTCAGTAAATGCCTTGAATAACATGCTTCCTTTAACTTGGCAACCCCTTTGGGATGAACAGGCAAGTGCATTAAACAGAGATGCTGCACCATTCTCAGAGAAATGCAAATTGGGAAGTTGTTAGTTATTTGATGTTGCTGCACGATTCCCCCCCCACCCCCCCCCCCCCCAAAAACCCCCCCCCCCCAC
>NC_060167.1:17487505-17531301 GCF_021292245.1 Micropterus dolomieu | reverse complement strand
CGCCGCGCCTTCATCCATATGACAAGAGCCATAAAAGAGCATCGCTCTCGCTGCTTCTCCCTCTCTGTCTCCTCTGCTTTCTCTCCAACCCCCCCCCCACCCCACTTTCTCCCCACCTCAAACAGAGAAAGGGGGCTAATTGTTTGTTGTGAGAGCCAAAGATTATAGAGCCTCCCATCTTTCTTCCTCCCTTTCCTTTTTCTCCTCATTTTCAAGCCCCCTACTCCTTTTCTAAAGAATTTGATTCTGTCCGAGAGACAAGGGAAGAAAAGTATTGGAATTTCCCTGAGGAATGTTGATGTAAAGCGGTTGTGTAAGCAGAAGATAGGCATCCTTTTCTATTTTCATCAGGTAGTTGTTTAGCCTTTTTTAACAACTACTTAAAAAGTAAACCCAAAACATGTGTAATGCTGCAAAAGGTGTCTGCACATTTTAGAGCTCCCATTCACTACTACCTTTCTCACTTATCCAGTCTTACCACTTGAAATAGATTTTGGGACATTTGCCCTTGACCCTCAGCCACCTGCCATAAACTGGTAATTGACATGATAGGCATGAGACAAAGCTGAATCCAATGACATCTGTCCATAAAGGTGAGCTGAGAATGATTTTATTTTAGATAGGCTGCGGAGTTTTAATATCCTTATGTATAGTTACACATCTCATCCAGATTCAATTTCAGCTAAATGTCAAATTACGGCCCAGAGAAGGTCACTGAAAACCAGAGGAAATTGATGTTTGACATGTTACCAAACCAAGTAAACAGTTAACTTGATTTTGCCACATATGCAGTCATTTTAAAAATTGTTTGGTATGTTTATCTTAATATTTAAATCTAGTATATAAAAATAAAAGAGAATTTGTCTTTAAACCACTCTGGTTATCTCTGTCGTCTATCTTGTATTCACATAAGGTTCCTATCTCAGATACATCCTTCAGTAAATGCCTTGAATAACATGCTTCCTTTAACTTGGCAACCCCTTTGGGATGAACAGGCAAGTGCATTAAACAGAGATGCTGCACCATTCTCAGAGAAATGCAAATTGGGAAGTTGTTAGTTATTTGATGTTGCTGCACGATTCCCCCCCAACCCCCCGCCCCCGAAACATCCCTCCACTCCAGTGTTGGTGGTTGAATCATATGCAGTCCTGGGGACAGGCAGGGCTGTTTATATGCAGGCCTGGAGCCGCAAAGACAGCACAGAGACAGATGCATGTCAGAGATAGCAGATCCCATCTCAGGCAGATGCCTCTTATCACAGGCCTGTTTGCATAATTAGGCCTTTTGATATTCACCCCCTCTGACTGACAAAAAGTATAATTGCAGTATCAACTACGACAAAAGGTAGGCACAAAATAAACAAGTCAACATAAATAGGGAGAAAAGATGCGGTGTTATTTTTGTCCTGTGGGAAAAAAAGAGGGAGGAAAAAACACCATTTTAAACTAAATCTGCTGTCAGTCACAGTCAACTGGTGTGACTCGGTGCTCAGAGGCTGGTCCTGTGAATGCCTGCAAAACACAGAGCGTGAGGCCTGATTGTAATTATGCTGGAACTAATATGCTTTTCAAAATGAGCCATTATGAGCTAATGCTGCACTGCCAAAGCCCTGTCTGTTTTTGTCCCTCTGTCTTGAATAGTTTGCAAAGGTATGGCTGATATTGAGGCCATGGGTTATGATATCAGAGACAGGCTGACTAGGATGAGCGCTACTTAACTTCAGGCTAATACTCCTCACAGGTGAGTTAGTGATGAGGGATAAAAACACCTGACACCCACACCAGTGCAAAGGAATGTTCCCGAACATAGTTATGACATTTTATTTTCACAAAGAAAGAGTAATTTCTTTTTATTTCACTGTTTACTTTTGCCCAAAAAAAGTCACTATTGCTGCCGTGTTTAATTTTATTATTTTGTTTTCATGGTGGATTTTGCGGTTTTTAACTTCTGTTATTGGTACACCTCTGGGTCAATGTACAGATATTTAAAAGATTTGATCTTAAAGATAGATTAACCCCGCTTAAGACCTTCATTGCTGTTTTTTCATTCAGAACTGCCTTCAAATATGAGATGCTCGTATTTTACCAACATTTTTCAACAACCTGGTTGACATGAAGTTTATTGCCGTTGTTATGTATCATAAATCTGTAACCTTACAGATCACCCGGTTAATTGCCAGTATTGAGTGGACAGCTGTCTGTTTAATCAGCATTACCTCAGCGTCTCGGGGGTAAAGGTGGAGGACTGGAGGAGTCCGAGAGGTTGGAGGGAGAAGAAGAGAAGGAGGGCCGGAGGAGTGTTGGGGGGGGGGGGGGGGGGGGGGGGGGGTGTTCAATATAAGGATGGGAGGGGTTTTGAGGAAACAGGGTGATGATGAGAATCCCATCTGCCTGCAGTCTGAGTCTGTCTGCAGGGTCAGCAGAGGACCATCAGGGGAGAGAGCAGGCTTTAAACCTCATTGTGACCTCCTTAAAACTATTAACTTGCAGCACAAGCCCTCCAAGAGCAAGAACTCTGTTTTATTTAAAAGGTCTGGTCAGAATTAAAGTATCATTAAAGCAAAGTCACACCAGGGGGAAAGAATTTGGTGGTTCTCCACATCTTTAGGGATTATTTTTGGTGTGGAATTAAACACATTCATTAAAACAGGGTTAACCAATCACTGTAAATGTACTAATTGTTAGAGGTTACCCACTGTGCAACCATAGTTCAGTAGGGTTAGTTCAGTTGAAACCATAGTTCAGTAAGAGCAGAGTTTTCCAGCACGAACCAAACTACAACATACTGAAAACAGTCAGTACAGAGGAGCTGCTCATGACTGGAAAACATTTGAAACTTATTATGAATGAAGTTATTCCTGTTAGCACAAAACAATTAAGTAGGTTAAAAACTTATTTAGCTTTCTGTACCAACTACAAAACAATATACTAGAATGATTAGTACATAGTTTATACTGTATACAATTACTACATAATATGGATTTGGGACAACTATTATCTTTGTTGGCAGAGATTAACCAATTGCAACTTCTAAGTCGTAATTACAACAGGGGAAACTAATATTTTTCAGAAATCTCCAATATATTGGGGCTAAATAATACATAAGCGCCTGAATACCAAACAAAAATGGACATCTCACTTAAACTCATATTAAATAAATATAGGGTTATGTTGTCAATGCACAGTATTTTTTACCCTCACATAACCAACTCTGTAATCATACAACTGTCATGAGTTGTCTGATGACATTAATGCAAGTTAACATGGGAAACTTCCCCATCTCTATCATGAGACATGAACAACACATTAACATCAGCATTTGCCCTCCCAAAGGGTCACATTTTTTATTTGTTGTCAATTATATGTAAAACAGTTATAATGTAGGTGAGTGACTGATCTCCTTCATTTAAATCTTTAAACAATTTCCTGTATTGAAACCCTCTATTTCATAAGTCGTGACATTCATTACAATTTAGGTTAAGGCAGCTTTGACTCAGAGAATACGCACTGCTATTCTTAATCCTAATCAAGCACTTACCCTGACAAAGCAATGTGTAAACCTGATTAATTCCTATTTATAATGGGCACAGTTTTAAATCAATATCGGGGGAAAAACCTCAGAGGGCCCCTGGAGGAGAGTGCACTGCAGTAATCATGCCCACTGGATGGCACATAATTAGATTCTAATTGGACGATAAGTAATGAGACAAGGCATGAGTGGTTTATCAATATCCCATGGACCTGTGAATGGAATTACGGCAGTGGTATTATTCACAGGTCTAATCAGAATGTACCTTTTAGTGCCGAGCAGACCATTAAGGAATTGACTTCGATAGCCCTGCAGGGATTTTGTTCGCTGAGACTATGATTGTTTACAATGGAACACATGTGAGAGGAAAAGAGACACAACATTTTGATTTTAAAAGTGCTTTTATCTAGAAAACAGACTAAAAGTTGTTAATTTTTTATCTTCATACCTGCTTTTGGGTACTATGGATTCAGGCCAGTTTCTAAGTCACCTGCTCTTTGGACTTGTAAAACTACTATATGTTAACAAGAAATCAGTCTGACATCAATATGGTGAGCAGCCATGTGTTAATTTACTTTCTACACGCCAAATGTAGTCGGCATATAGATGAGGTTTATGTCCAACCCCAATCTCAGTTGGCCCCATGCAGCGTGTGCCATTTTCCATTTTCCCTTACTCATTACAGGCTGGGCTGTTGACCTTGTGCTTCTGGTTCATGTACAAGAGCAGATGTGTTGGCTCTGCAGGGCTTAATGAAGAGCAGCAGTACAAGCTATTGTCTGCTGAGGTTTATCACTCAGTAGCCTGATAGCATGCTAAATGTGACACAGATTGCCACATCGGTTTACTTGCAAAATAAAGTCTGTGAAAGAACCACAAACAAAGGGGAGGAAAAGAAAAATAATTTGAGGAAGACTTTAGTTTCTTTCTCACAGCCCCTTGAGTATATGTCTACCCTGGCCTCCATGTCTCCCTGTAGGACACAGGGGTGACTTTGGAAAGTGATCTTGCAGACTGCTGGGCTGGTCTCAAGTGTCGTCATGGCAAGTTACCGGGCAAATGGATATACGCATCCTCATGAAAACCAACAAAGGGATATGTGGTGTATGTACATATTCAACTTTGTATGTTCAAGGGTGTTCTGCGGCGGAGTGAGCCTGTGCTTCAAGAATCAATCTTTATTAAAAAGGATAAGACTGAAGAATTGATTTAATGAATGCGGCCTCATGTCCTGTGGCCACATGTAATCCACAGAGAATCATTGAGCATGAGCTCAGGGGGACAAAAAATGTTCGTAGAAGACTCATAGAGTGGCCTGTAATGATAGTCTCCATATAATCCCATAATTCCTTGTTTAATTAAACTCTGGAGCTGGCCTTGAGACTCCGCCAGCTCTGTTGCTCTTTTGTTCTCACAGTTGTTATTTGGAGGCTACATTTGAGTATTCTCTTGTCCACTTATGTTGAAAGATTTGTCTGGAGTGAGCTATAAACAGAGATCACGGCTGTAATACAATGAATTAGACGGTAGGAACTCACTCAGGCGCGACGTTCAGGTGAGCATTATAGTTTTCATTTGAGCTGAATAGTGAAGGGCCACTGTCAGAAGCAGAAATCTCTTCATACACCCTCTTCTACAATATCTCCCTTTATTTTTCCTCTCCCACACTTTCTGGACTGAGCATGATGCAATCCAACTAGGCCTGGAGCAATACTGGCACATCACGCCGCCTTGTCAATGTCTCAATGAGGAAATTATGAAAATATGAATTTTATGACATGAAATGAAAAGGGCCATGTAGTTTGAATAGACATGCAGAGGAGGTGAAAATGATGCAATTTTCTAAATTCAGTTATAATGGTAATGTGCAATGGTAATGCGTATTTGCTGTCAAAAATTTCCCTGTCGGCCTGGATTGTACAGCTTTGTGCTGTATCTATATTCCTCGAGCAAAAATTCAGCTTAGTTGAATGCCTAAAAAGTAATGTAAAATATGTTCTAATTCATTTAATGACAGCAGATGGAAACACATGGGACTGAATGGTTTTGGTGTGATATTGTGTTCTATTTTATACACTTTGGCTGTGCTGTGTATGAGCAGTGTGCCCTGGGCCAATGAGAGAGAAAAGCAGGGTGAGGAGCAGCAAGGTGGCCTGTGCAGATTAACCCCTCTACCCACCAACACCCCCACTCCCCCTCAGCCCTTTGCCTTCACAGCCTCTGGGGCCCCTCACAGAGGCGGGATTGTGTATCAGGGCCTCTTCTATATTAAATAAATATCCACAGATTAAGATAATATTCTCCCAGTTGTATGTTAAGAGAGGAGAGGCTGTGATTTGAATCCTCTGTGTTGCCAGTCCCGCTCTCTTGAGCAACAAAAGAGGCTCCAAAATGCAGATAATGCTGTTAGTGCATCATCTTGATCAGTTTCATCTCACATTTGATGGTATTTTCCACAAACATCCCTCTGTTCCTTCACACCAAAGGCTCCTTAACTTGCTTTCATTCCATGATCACACAGATGGCCCTCTGTCTTTTTCTTTTCACCTCAGGTAACCGCACGGATGATGGTTCAGATGTAGATTCGGAGCCTGACTTGCCCCTAAAGAGGAAGCAGAGACGCAGTCGCACCACCTTCACCGCTGAGCAGCTGGAGGAGCTGGAGAAGGCTTTTGAAAGGACACATTACCCAGACATCTACACCAGAGAGGAGCTGGCTCAGAGGACAAAACTCACAGAGGCGAGAGTACAGGTTAGACATACCAGTGACAGTACCTGTGAGATCAAGCATTGTGCTGTAGTATGCCGTCATGTCGGTTCACCCAAATTATTCAAACATATACATGGTGCTACTTAGGAAGTTTTAAACATGTGTAAATCAACTTAAGCCATGTTAACTGTAAAAACTCCACCTGCCAACATCAACGTGCTGAAGTAGCTCAGTGCTGAGAATCATTAGACTCCCACTGTGTTTCACCTTGTGCAGGCCTCACAGGGATCTGTGCTGCCTGAACAGCAAATACCGTTATTCACTACACACACACACAAAAAAAACCCGTCACACTTGACTGCGCTCACTCTTGAAGCCTCTCTCTCTAAAGCCCTAATAATATTGCCCTTATTTTACCTCCAGCAATTATTTACTCATCTGTCAGAAGGATGTCACCTTTTTTACCGTACATGCGCTGTGCATGTAAAGGAGTTTGCTACTTACCATTGCCTTCATGTTTGAGCTGTTTGACAGAGACGCTCCCCATCCTCAAACCCAAGAACATGTCTGACAGCCTGTGTGCCCCGTGCTTCTATGTTAGATTGAAGGAAGATATGTACACTAGAGTTATAGCAGCAGCTGTTCTTCCAAAGACGGAGAGAGGGAGAAAAAAAGAGGAGAGGAGAGAAAGGGAATGCATTCCTGATGGATTTCTCATTTCGGCCTTTGGCCAGGATCTCATCCCATCACTTTCATGCTCACCGCTGCTTGTAAAACCCTCCACATATCACACAGGGTTCCTCATCCTCTCTAGGGACCCTATGCCCCGACAACAACATTAATCAATCAGCCGCTAGTAAAAAAAAAAAGGAGGTCTGGGGCACCCCTCTCTTCTTACCACAGTCGTTCACACTCCCTCTGAACCCCCCAAACTCCTCACCGCATGCTAACTGTTCATCACACTACAAACATGCAGTTGGGGTAACTAATTCCACACATGTCTTTGTCCATCTTGAAACCCCCCCAACACGCAAAGATGTCCTGTATGTCTGAATGTTGAATAAGCTATAGATGAGGAGTTTTTTTCAGAGTATAAAAGGTAAATGTGGACAAGAGGTGGAATAACTGAAAGTTTCACCAACAACTTTTCTTGAAAATCTACTCTATAATATTTTGATAATAAATATCTATAAAGTAAGTTCAATTTTGCATTTTGCAGATTGAGTTCAAACAATCCTAATATGATTTAATATAGCCACATAATTGTGCAAACCATATTTTTTGCTTAATTTTTAAAGCTCATAGTAAATGTACAATCTGGACAAATGCATCAGTCTAGTGCAATTCAAAGTCATCGTGGAGGACAGTAACATGTCAGGTTTGAGAAGAAAATCCATTCTTTTAATAGAACCTGTTTATTTTTGGATTCTGATTAAAAAAATTTAAATATGAAAGCGAGAGAAGAAAGAAACGGAGTGCCTGCCTTGTCTTTGCTGTTAGATAATAAACCTAAATGATGTCATGTGAAAACCTGAGGAATTTGAGTCATGGCTATAATTTGTTAATGCTGTTTTCCTTGTAATCTAATTCTGAAATGCTTTTAAAGTCTCAAAAGGTCAAGTAAAACTTAATTTTCTGAGAAGGTTATGAAGAAAGGGGCTCTTCTAGCCAAAATAAATAGTGCCTAAAGTTGCGCTGCAGTTTAGTGAGCGTGTAAAGATATATTTTCTATAGCCATAACTTCTTTCTGAGTGTGATAGTTTTGTCATAGCATTTCCTAGAATGCATCTCAAAGGAATCATTGTTTTTCAAGTTCTTTAACAGGTTACTGTCAATGGCAAATCACAGTGGCTACTGGAAATACCACACAAATATCAACATTTCACACTTATAATGAAGAATTAGATAATAAAGATGAACTAAATCTGGAAGAAATTTATTTAAATGTGAATATGATGGTGTGTATGCATATGGGTGTTGTTTGTATCATAGCTCTCTGAAAATGTCCACCAGCTGGGCTTTCACATAGGTGCCCAAAAGGCCCATCACAGGGCAGGAGAGAGGAGACCCTTTGGCCTTAGAGCAAAGCTTCTCCAACACAGCTGGTGTGACGTATCTTCCAGATGTCGTTCACAGACTAGCCGGTGTTTAAGGCTGAGAAAGAAACTATAGGCAGGGACTGTTGGTGCTCCCACAGACTCATATTTTAACTTGAATTTGTGTCCGCGGTCATGGTTCATTGTTATCCATTTGTCATTAAACATGGCGATAATGTGGAGAGCAAGCTTTTCCGGTTGGATGCAGAGGTAAACTGTACAAACATGGCTGCACTGGCACCCAACCGCCACAGCCCAAAGCTGTGTTGTAAATTAAACTGCTAGATTCTTGTGGAAGCGATGAGTGTTTGGCTTAGCACTGACTCACAACCTAAACTCATAAACAGAGCTGAATTCCCTTGTGTCTGCTCTCGCCTGCCATTTTAAGACCCTTTCACCATCCATCTTTATCAGCTCTGCTGCCCCTTTCAGCAGAGCTACCAGCGCTCCTTCACAACCATGAGCCCTGCAATGGTTTTATCACCCCAACTGACAAATTGTGGGATATGATCCGTATCTCTCAGCAATTAGTTCCAGGCTGTCTCAGTGGGAGGGGATACTGCCAAGAGTACCTTCAGTGTGTACTCTGCTGATGCAGTGTGCACTGCCACTTTCCATCTGATAACCCCTCAGTTTTAACAGGAGCAGGCAGCAAAGTCGTTCCATGAGCTATTAGAGAAGAGAGCATCATTTGTGTCCGGAGGACCAGGTGGGGGTAGCACTTAGGGGAGGGGGTGCAGGCAATAGGCTGCGGGCCGCTGTAAATCAGCGCTCACAGATGAAGCAAATTACATTCTCCTCTATTTGGTCTGAAGTTTTTAAGAGAGTGACTCCTGAGTCTCGGCTGAGCCTCATCATCTCAGCATGCCGCCTCCGGCTCACTTTACCAAATCTGTCACATAGATCCTCTTTCATTACCAATAAACATTCTGCATGTAGCTATTATACTTAGTGGAATCTAATAAGGTATAAGCATTGCTTTTTACGAAGCGTGATAATCAATTTGGTGAAAAGTTTCTCTCTTTATCTGTGGCTTGTGCCCGCCTGTTGATGCATGGAATGAGCACAGGAAAAAGACGTGTACAGACACTGTGCACTGATCTTCACAGCTTTATGTGGCTGGCCAATGCAGACAAATTCAAATGCTGTTGCTTTTAAACGAGTTTTCAACATAGCAAGTGAAAATATAATCCATAGGGAGGTATCAAGAGGTACTACACAGTTTCCTGATTGTTATAATATCAGTCGAGTACCAGCGGCAAGAGAGAAAATCACAATGGAGCTGAGTGGTGACAACCAAACCCAACAGGCAACTGTATTCCCGCCAGTATGGGTTTATGTTTCATAAAGGAATAAATAGGATTTGTGTAGATTGTAGGGGAGAAATTGTTGCAATGCATCAGTGTGAATGTTCTAACAGTTTCTTATTATTAGAATTTAAATGACTTTGGTACAGTGCTTCTGTACTCCTGATACTTATCAAGCTAATCCCACTCTCCTCTCAAATTCACACTCCTAGCTACTTTAATTAGCATAGTGCCAGTCTGGAAGGCAAGCAGGGAGGGAATCAGAGAGAGTGGGGGGAAAGAAAAGGGGAAGGAGAGAGGAGGAGGAGGTGTGAGGGAGGGGGGCATTGCGTGGTATGAGTGTGAAGAGGATTTGTATGTTGAGGCTGGTTGCATCACCCCTCTGTGTTTTTGTGGATATGAAGTCAGCAGCACATTTTGTTTTGTCATTATCTCGGCTCTTGGTATTCATCTTCCGAATGTTGCAAATTGGCTCCTGAAAGGCGTCACATATTCAGTGCTCGTCTTTGACAAAATAATTCATGGAGGATTGTCTGAACGGGGGAATTCTGAAATATGAGCGATCCTATTTAAAAGAGACAACAGAGAGAGGTTTTTACTGCAGTGCAGTGTCACACGTTCACAATGTTTGGAGTGTGTATTATCACTGATCAGCGATAAGAAAATGCAAAATGCCACTTGATCGCTAGGAATCAATTTTGTTGGCTTAGAGTGAATGGAAGATTAAAGGCAATGAAGCGATGCAAGCCACCAAACATGAATAAAACTGTGAATGTCGTGGCTGCTCCCGATTGTATGTTTGTTATCCGATCACAAGTTTGAGGTTTGCTACTAGACACCCTTTTGTTTGTGCTCTACAACAACCTTTACCCTCCTGTGTCCTCTTCCAAGCCTTTTTCTTTTGTTTCACAAGCAGGGCTAAGTTTCACTTCTATAAGTTGGGTTACTGCTCTTCCATCCTCACTGCCCCCCGAAACTTTTTCCATAACCATTCAGAGATGCAGTGCAAACGTATCCAAGTGCACCGGATCCATAGAAACCTTTTAGTCCGTGAAAACGAAACAGAAGTGAGCCACATGAATTCGGTGGCACACTTGTAGGTAGATAGGGGAGACATGGAGGAGCGCTGCAGCTCTCTGTGCTGCAGAGAATTAAACCGGATTGGGGAGAGCAGAGGAGAATCTGTGGTCCAAGGTGACTTTGTGATCAAGTTCCAGAGCGCAGCCTCAAATCCTCAGCTTCAGGCTGTGTGTTAGCCTGTGTGAGAGCGAATGTGTGTACATATGAGAGTGTTTTTGTAATGTATGCATGCATGTGATAGTGTATGGGCACTTTTGCGCATGTGCATCGCCACTTGTGTACATGTTTATCCCAGTCTCTGCTGAGAGAGCCTGACGATTGTTGGAGAAAGTCAGTGGCGCATGCTCCTCTATTGTCCCATACACTGAAGTGGATGCACTCCACCTGGCTTTTGTGCACACTAACTCAATAGAGCTGCAGCGTGCTTGGCAATTTAGGTACATTTGTGTTATAAAACTGAAGCAAGCCTGTGTCAAAGCCTGAGAACGCTGTGATCTTCCAATAGATTATGAGTATAGGCTTCATGTGAGTTTTTCTGGCAGCTGAAGGGGTTGTAAACAGACAACCCTGTCCCCTAGAAATTATGTTTAAATGCTACGAATTTGCAACAGCAAATACATTACAGGCTGGATTACATATTTATGAATATAATAAGCAAACGCTGTTAATGAAAGTATCTGCCAAGACGCTAAGTGGTGATACTGAAGGTATCAGTCAAATGTTTACTGACAACTTGTTTCATGTATCTTCCCTAGAGTATCTTCTTGTAGCAACTAAAGCATGGTTATACAGTTAAATGGTTACATTTAGCCAGTCACAGGTCTTAGTCAGGGTGTTCCATGTTTGCTTTATTAACAAAAACTACAATTTTTGTGTAGTAGAAAAACTATATAGTGGTATATAAATGTAATATCAATGAGACAGGGTAAAAGAAGTGACCCATTCCTGTAATAACAGGTCTCATACAAGTCATTTTAAAATCAAATTTCAATTTCATAAAGGTGTAAACACAGAACAAACTCTGTATTTATGGTGAATTTTATAAGCAAACTGGTGAAAGTCTAGGATTTCTTCACAATTAATCTAAAAGTACCATGGGATCATATTTGTTTGAGAAATTATTTTTGCGAAGTCAATGTCTAATATTGTGAGGCAGCAGCTGTAAATAAATCTATACATGCATAGGAAACATTAGGAAAAGTTAGGAGTGCGAGATTGCAGAGAAGAGGAAGTGAAAATGCAATGATGAAAAAAAGAAAAATCTTCAATGCACAAAACGGACTTCGACGTTTAGGGGTTTTGTGTCTGCCATGATGGAACACCTCCTTCCTAAGCATTGATGACAACGGGGGAAGGAAGTTAAAGTGAACATAAAAGAGGGGTGGGGTGAGTGGATGAGGTCGGAGGTGAAGTGGCACTGCGGGGTGGGGTGATGGGGAGTGTGTGGAAGAAGGGGGTGTGCCCCTCGTGCCCCCTCCCCTGGCCCAGGCAGCTGTTTGTCTGGCCCAGTAGGAGCTTAGTTCAGACCTTGGACCACGCTCCACTACATCCCAATAGCAGATATTTCACTGGAGCCTCTCACCACATTTGTTTTGGAATAGCTGATTGAGGGATTCAAACTGGGTCTTTAGAAGTGATCGGGCTTAAGATAAAGATTTCGTGTTGGTTTTCCAGTTGCATAATTAAGGTTTGCCTGACACATTTATCGCCTGTTGCACCAGTTTTCTTTCTAGAAAGAGCTAAGACTAAACTAAGCGAAAGGCAAAGAAATCACCTGGTCTTTGCAGAGGCAGGGACTGTGTGAGAAAAGAACCAAATTCAAATTAAGATCTCCGTTGGGCTGAGATCCCTTGTAGGCCTATACGAGTTTATATGTATGTTTGTGTGTACAAAAAGGAGGCAGCCCCCGAAAAGCAGTGAGTATGTCGCTGTGTAAGTCCCCTTGAAAGTGTCCCTCTTTAAGACCTGTTTAAAAGGGACGCCCCCTCTTTGTGTCCACTGTTCTCCATGGCGTATGGAGGGGCTTTTGTCCCCCTCTTTCATGTGCCCTCACAATAGCCCGGGCCGTTTGAAACACAACAGTAGATGAACTGCGCTGACAGTGTATTAAACTCTGATGAATTGCCTGTGCGAGGCATAGATCAATGTCCTTCAACCCTTAGCACACAGTGAAGCCCGGGCCTTGTCTTGGTTAAATGGAACAGGTTGCTGGCTCTTTTCAGAAGGGCCTGATTATATTCATGTTTTGTTGAAGCAGAAGCCTTTTTAAAATGTGTAAATCTTTGCGGTTCAAAAGAGTCCTATTTTTTCCCCTTTCATTCAGGGAATTTGGTGCTGCTCATTTTGTGAGCATTTTGCAACTTTTCATCCTTAGAACTCTGCGTCTTGACGCCAAAGTCAAAACACTTTCTTTCTCTTCAAACTGATGTTTGATGATGTAACCTTTAAAAACAACCACATTAAAACAACACAGTAGTAATATACCAGTTAATGTGTCTCTGCAAAATTGATAGCCTCTTTCAAAGCATCTAATAGCTTCTCAGACATACTTGAGGCGTGTGATGTGGAGGCTAGCGGCCTACGTCTGACCTTTAAATGACTTCTTCCCTCTGAAGGGGGCTTAGGGCAGCCTGTTTACACAGATCACAGCTTCAGACCCTTAAGAACAACAGGGACAACCACTGAGCCTCTATGGCAGCTCCCACAGGGACAGCCAACTCTCAGCCACCACCAGCACCACCACTCACACTAACTGGCAGATTAATCACAGGTGCTAGGAGCCGGCAGACTCTGCTGAGAGTCTACTGCTGTCAAATGCTTACAGCACAAACATAAATAGAGTTTATATGAATGAAAAATAAACCAATTTGTAACCTGTGGGAGTGCAACATTTAAAGGTGAAAATGAGTAAAAACATTTGTGTGTATTTCTCTTTTCAGGTGTGGTTTAGCAACAGGCGAGCTAGGTGGCGTAAACAGGCTGGGGCCAATCAGCTAGCGGCCTTCAACCACCTGCTTCCTGGAGGATTCCCACCCACAGGGATGCCAACTTTACCCACATACCAGCTACCAGATTCCAGCTATCCCAGCACCACGCTATCGCAGGGTAAGGCCGACACTTCTGCACGAGCTCTCACAAAACATTTCCATCCGAAATGTACTGTATGCTCTGTATTCTAGAGTTTAATCTAATTTTGGTAAAGATTACATTAGTCCTGTTTATTTGTGGTATGCACACATTTTTTATGTTCTTTTTAATAAATGATATACGACCCATGTGCAGCATATAAGAACCATGCAGCAAGTAGTTATGTTTACAATCACATCTTTGTCACAGTGGAACAGAAACAAGCTTTCACTTCTTTTTTTGTGTTTCATTTTTTTGTGGTAAAGAATTAGCAAGAAGCCCACTTAATATATGACTTATGACACACTTAGGCTGTTTGAGGATTCTTGTTAAGCTTCATTACAGAATTTTAAGTATTTTTACCCCCTCGATTCTCTCTTACCTGTGCACTGTTTGTGTTGTTCTTTGTGTCAGAGGGCAGCACATTGCACAGACCCCAACCTCTGCCTCCATCCTCCATGCACCAGGGAGGGCTGAGTGCTGACAGCAGTTCTGCTTATGGTCTCTCATCCAATCGCCACAGCTTCTCCAGCTACTCCGATACTTTCATGAGCCCCTCGGCATCCAGCAACCACATGAACTCTGTCGGCAACGGGCTGTCCCCACAGGTCAGTCCAGCAGGTTTAACCTCAATACATCTGCAAGTGTATATGATGTTCCCACATATAGGTAGTTTTCACACTCTTCTGGCTACCACCTCCCCTCCTCCTCCTCTCACTGCTCAGAACATGTAATTGTATTTGACTGAAATTAAAATTCAGAAACAGCATGTTCAGCAAAATAACTGCCAGTGTGGGCTTTTATATTCGCCTTCCAAAGCCCTGGATTTATTTTAGTTACTCTAAATTGCTACATTCGTAAAACAATTGGATTAACATCAACAAATTAAAATTCATCTTGATAGTACCGCAAGTGCTCAAGCTGCTCCAAACAGCGGTTTCGACTTTCCTGGGACATCTAAATCCTGTGCAGCGCAGTGAGAACACATGCAGATGAAATAATTAGCTAAAGCTTATAAATGTAGACCCATAATCTCCTTCACATAATTGTCTGCAGCTGGAAGACTCCAGCACTATGTATGATTTTGCTCATCTCTTTACTGCATGATTTCCAGGCAGCTCAATGTACAGAGTGACAGAGGCGATGTGCTGTCTATATGTGAGGTTTTCTAGTCGGTTTATCCTGCTGGCTACTTCACATGCTCTTGTGCACTCCTGTCATGATAAAGGACAATATTACCCAGGCTACATAGGATTAAGGGTTTCCGAAATGCAGTTTAAATCTATAGAAGCCCTAAAATATCTTCTCTAACCATTCTCCTCTTTGCCATCTTAATGTTTGATACTATATGTGGGGGTTTCTTTGCTTTCTCTTCTGGCAAGCGCTGGATTTCACATGTTAACCTCTTTGGACACCTCCATTAATGAGCGTTTAAATGCGACTCTATGGTAAGGGTTGAGCTTTAAGTAGCACAGAATGAAAAATGATTTGTATTGATGCAAATCGTGTGTACGGAGTGAATTATACACAATTACCCATCAATACTGGCCAGTCTTGCCCACCCTCACCAACAAGATGTGGTTAACAGGCAGAAAATAAGATTGAAATGGTGTGTAAAGAGTTGAAAATGAATTTCAATGCTGCATTTGTCCACAATTACCCCGTCGTTCACACGTGTTTTATTGGGAGTTTTTTTTTTTTTCTTCAAATATTTCTCAAAGCAGATTGGAAACATTCTTGGTATTACCCTCTTTCTTCAGAGAAGAAAGAATTAAGGATTTTGTGACAAAAAAGAGATTTTCTCTCCTGCTGGAGCGACGGAGGATAACATGGAGGCTCACAGCGTGTTTGATTGTTAATCGTGGCACAGGGGCTTTAACTGCTAATGCTCTCACTGCAAACCTGCAGAAAAACACCAGGAACATGGAGTCGTTTTTTTTTTTCATTAATGGCTCTCTCTAATACTGGCATGGGGTACACTGTCGCTTTCTCTGCCTCTCTTCACAGGCATTCAAGAATGTGTTGGGATATTAAACATTTCCTGTCATAGTGAGGATTAGGACAGGAGCCTTTGGGCAACTATACAGCATGGATTTTCACTATTCAATTACTCTATCAAGTGGGTTTGATTAAAGAATTTTTTTTTTTTTACAAAACCGACCTGAAATTAATTTTGTTTGTTCTTTCATTAATACATTTTTTTTTAACTTAAACTGTGAATTTTAGTGTTTTCATTTTTTAAGAGGGACAGAAGCATGTGGATGTTTTGATGTGTCACACCATGTTTGCACTGCACAGAATTGAAATGTGTTGAATGCATGCAGAATGCTGTGTGGCATTCCTATCAGTTTCTCAGCATGGAGATGAATGTTCCCACTGACAGCAGAATCAGAGTTCACTCTGCGGTGCAGCGTCCTGCTGGGCTGGGCAGCCCCCATCTCTCTCTCTCTCTCTTTCTCTCTCTCTCTCTCTCTGCACAAACATGCTGCTATCCACATTAAACCTACAACACAGAAAACTCACACAACAAAAACTAAGTTTACCTTGTCAAAGTCAGACCTTGTTTTGTCTTTGCATTTAGACAAATTTCACTGAGTTTCAGATTTGGAAATTTATTTCCACACATTCGACAACTCGCAGTTTATTTTTCATGATTTACAGCATGGTTTTGCTCTCCTGTTTTCCATTCCCTGTAATGGAAAAAAAGCCAACACAAAGAGACTCTCTATCGAGATGGAAATGAGAATTTGATATTGTAAGTTACAGACAGCATCTGTTTGCAGGAGATATGCTTGTGCATTGGTATGTGCAAGCTATTTCTTCAAGTGTCTGGCATGATGGCCTAGCTGTTGCTGTAAAGATTGACAAAAATTCTCTGATTCCCAGTAAATGGGCTGCGGTGGCGAGGTGCCAAGTCTGTAATGGAATCCTGCAGCGTTCAGCAGTCCCGACAGGAGCTCTGGTCCATCCCAATCCCATAACCTATCCCGACAGCACACATTTTCCCATTACAGGCGGTGGAAAAGCCATCCAGACTCAAACTGGTTGCTGTCATTGTGGGATATACAACGTGTTTGGCTGGTTGAGGGAGGCAGTAATATTAGGGGGGGTGAGAGTGAAGCTGTGCATGGATGGGCAAAGGTATGAAACCAGAAGTGTGTTTTGTTGTTGGTCTTGTTTCATTTAGGGGCACAGCAGGTGTTGGAAAAAAGGGCACAGAGGACAGGCATTCCAGTCTTTTTCTATCTTTTCCTGAAGATTTAAGTGTATGTCTGCTTTTTCATTATGACATTTTTCATTTTTAAATTTTCATTTGAAATAGGCCCTTGACTTGAAACTGAAACAATGCTTCAATTTAGAATTTTGCGTTCTCTTAATAGAAAACAAAAAAGCAATATTTGGCTATGCTTTCACAACCAACACACAATCTCTCAAGAATATTGTATAAACCTGGTAATAGGAAACTCTAAAGAGCCTTTGAGATGCTTTTCAAATGATTCTTTGAAACGTTGTTCATGGACATTGCATTTGTGAGGAGACATTTGGGCTGAATTCCTCATTATTGCATGACAGGGACACCTGCTGGGAGAGGAAAGAAAACAAGTGAACTGACTGGAGAGCTGAATCCACGCAAGAGGAGCTCAGTGGCAGAGCTAGTGTTACACTCCTCTGAGAAATATCTAGAAATAATGACATCAGGGAATTAGTGGGGGGGGGGGGGGGGGGGGGGGGGGGGGGTCATTTCTCTTGCAGAGTAAAAGTGCGAAATGCACTGTCAAATGCTTTGCTGTGATGTTGTATGGTGTTCACAGGTTATTCAGCATGATAGGGAGAGTGGGAAGTCAAAGGTATGGTGGACAGAGATTTTATTTCTGTTTTGATGAGGGAAGTTCGCAAAGTTTTGTTAGGAACTTTTTTTCTGTATTGCAGTTTTATAAAAGTGTTGTGTGTTTTGGAATGACAAGGATGTGTGTATGTGTGTGTGTGTATCTGAGGAGGGCCTTTGGGCTGTATGAGTGGGCCGGGCCTCCACACACACACACATACACTAACACACACACGTACACGGGATCAGAGGCAGAGCGGCTCTCACCCCTGCCTCCCTTTGATCTGTGTCCCCAGGCCTGCCTGCCCGCGCGGCGCTGCACCGTACCACGCACGCTGACACCATGCTCACCAGCGACTCCCCACAACTGTCTGAGAGAGATAAGCCAGGGGAGACTCCAAACTGTGCTGCTGCTCTTCCATTAGCTAGCGCAGACGCTTCTTTTAAAAACGGGATGAATTATTTTTAAGAAGCAAGCTCTGCCGTTGCCAAAAAAAAAAAAAAAATAGAGAGGGGAAAATGTTCGGAACAATCTGGAGCTCTGGCTTCATTCCGCCTCCCTCCCTGACTTCTAACAAGACATTCTGCACCTGAATACCAATGAGAGGGGGAGACTCATGTAGTCCCCCACATTATTAAAACTTGGGCATTAAGCCTCTCACCGGGCACTGTGTCAGCTGGCAGGCTCCACTGACAACAAATCAAAGGGGATGAGCACATAGCCTGCATTCATAGCTCAGCCACTCGCAGCGCAAGAGGGGGAATACATACTGGTTAATTAGAACTCCCATTAAAACAAATACTGTTTCAATTTGGCAAGTATAAAAAAAGATGTAAGAGGCTTTCAGAAAAAAGAAACCTGCTGTTGGCAGCTGCCAAGAATATCCTAGGACTGTAAATCATATCCACTGGCTATACTGTTTCTGCACAGATTATTAGTGTTTGCTGTTATTTTACAACACTTTCGAACTCTGAGGAAAGATTGTGTGTCCGTGACACAAGAAATGCACCTCTGCACACCCCGCGGTCGCCGCCCTCGTGTCGAGTTAACCTTCGTGTTCTGTCAGACGATGTATCTTGCTTTGTTTCTGCAGCTTGCAGATTCATATCGGCATGGGCTGTAGCTTTAATGAAGTATGACATAACTACTAGTTTTATGACACTGAACAGAACCAAAGAGTGCCACTGAAACAGCACATCACAGTTATGGCTGCAGCTGTTCATGTGGACCTCATTGAAACAGCTGAAACAGCCGACTAGCTGAGCCATTTGTTGCTCACTCCATCTTTTAGGGCTCCCGAGCACCCAAGTGAAGCCATTTTCTTTTTCATTCCAAAATATTTTTGGTCAGAGCTTTATGTATTCATAATCTATTTTTTAACCTACCAACCTTCCTTCCCTCCATTTGGCTTTTTGTCATCCCATGATGCCTTGCCAATAGTTCTTTGCTCTCTCTCGCTCTCTCGCTCTCTCCCCACCTTCCTCTCTTGCTCCAACTCTCTCCCCTGGAGAGGCAGCTCTTCTCCCTACGCCCAGATGAAAGGCTATGGCGGACAATAAAAATGCTATTTAAATGCAAGGGTGTTTGTGTGCGGGTGAGAGATATTTCCTGCTGAAAGTGAGCTGCTGCATCCTGATAAATAGTAAATATAAGGGAATGTGATTTACATTTATCTTGCAGAGGCAGCCAATATGAATTTCAGTAAATCCTAGAAGATGGGGATTTAAGGAGGAAAATGACTGAGACTGATTCACATGCTGTGTGTCCCACGCAGTTGAAATGCCTATAAGGTGGAGAGTGCTACTGCCTTTATTAAAGTGTAGGCATAGACATCGATCCTATCTAAAATACCTATTACACACAGACACACACTGTGTCACATGCTCATCTGAGGAGATTTCCAGCCTCATACACACACAATTTGAAGGTGACCTGTATTGAAGTAATAATAAATACTACTACTACTATTAATAATAATAATAATAATAATAATAATTATAATGATTTAATACAGTCTGTAATTGCAGGGCGCAGGGCAGGTGAAGTGTCTGTGGGGCATAAGCTGGTCTTTGGGGTCAAGGGTCAGGGTGCAGGGGGTTATGGGACGGCTGGAGGAAGAAGGAGGGCCTTTTGCTGTGAACCTGTCCTGCTAGTCGGAGGTCTCGGGATGTTGTCTGGCTGCATGTGGTTCCTTTTAGTTCCAGATGCCACTCTGACAGGTGCATAGCTGTGATTAATACTCTCTCTGACTTTTTCTCTTACCCACGTTTTCTCCCTCTTTCCCACTTTCCCCCTGTCTCTTTCTGCATGTTCCTCAGTGGTTTCTTGGTCCCTGCATCACTGTGGACTCGTGCTTGTGGCCCCTTTCCAAAGTTGATCTAACAGTCCCAGTTTTCTTAGCCTTTGTTAAAATAAAAAAAGAAGGTTAGAAATATGAGTATCTTTTGCCAGCATGCTTCATTGCACGTGTCTCTTTCTCTCTCCTCCTGTCTTCCTCCTGACAGTAAGATGAGAATATGGGAGGTGGTCGGGTCCTCAGCTGGTTGTCTCATGCAGCAGCTCTCCCCTCTCAGTCTCCAGCTGAGAGCTATTTCACTATTTATTTACATGTAATTATGGCTATGAGGTGCAGATATTAACACTGTCAAGAACAATTTGACCTGACATTTTTCACTAGACCTGGCCCCTGCTGTTTTTAGCAAACAACCCCTCGCCTCCCCTCCTCCTCCTCCTCTTCTTCTTTCTCCCCCTCTTTTTCTCCTTCACTCCCTCCATCCGCGCCGCTTTCCTTCTGGGAAAGCTCCCTCACACACACGCGGACCCTGCCTCGCTGAAACCACTCTCCTGAAATCAGAAAATCTGCCGTTTAATTTAGAAGAAGCGTTGGAGCAAGGTGCGGAGAGTTGAAGTCTGTGTGTGTGTGTGTGTGTGTGTGTGTGTGTGTGTGTGTGTGTGTGCTTTGAAGGGGCCTCTCTTGTTCCCAGTGGCTGAATCCATCCCATAGTTACTCAAGCATATCACTAGCAGAGAATGGAGGATTGCTCCCCACACGTTCTCCAATTGCAGTCCAATAGCCGGCATATTAACCTCTGGTTAGTGCGGGGCCAAGTTTATAGCTTATACTGTGGGATGTTAAGGAGGGAGGGGGACCTTCCTCCAGCTTGAGCAGCTGTGCTTTCTTGAACATTAAAGCTAGCATGAGGTAAAGTGGGCTAGAGAGGCTTTGGTTTAATGTGAATTTGCAGGAGAAGAGGTATGGACAACCAAAAAATAAATATGAATTCTATTCATATTCTATTCCATTTGCGTTTGTTTTAGCCTCCTTTGTATGCATGACCAGCTTCATGGAGCGCAAGGAGAAGAGACATAGGCACAGGGTGGCTAACATGTTGTGAGGAGTGACAGCTTGTTCCAGTGGCCGCTAATCGTCCTCATCTGTGCCTGCCTTGTCAATGCCCAGATTCTGTCAGTGCCAATCAGCCAATTAATTGAACACAATTAGCACCCCATCCCAGCCCCCCATATGCAGCAAATTCTTCAAAGGCCCATTTCTCTCCCTCCAACCTCCCCTCCTCCCATTCTACCTCTCATTCCACTCCTGTCTCTTCATCCCAAGGCACTGGTGGAAGACACTTTTCAGTTTTTATTAATGTGCCGCGGCCAATTAACGCAGTGGCATGCAGGCCAGGGCCCGTCATCTGCTGCCTGCCACCATCCCTGCTGTCTGCTACGGCCCCACGCCACCCCGCGCGCCACCTCCACCGTGACCAAAACGCTTTAATTCAATTTATGCAATCACTGTTATTTTTAAATAGTCATTTTGTCTGCTCAGATGAGGGGCCTTACTGCCCGCTGGGCCGGCCCTCTCATGTGAGGGATGGGGGAAGGGTGTAACATTGTGGGAGCAGGAGTCAACTCACTTGGGGGGGGGGGGTCCCCTGATATTTTCATTTGTTATTTACTGCCTTCGTGTTTTTTTTTTAGTTTCAGGTTATTAGGTATTTGATTCAGATTTTTTAAATGAGGATTTGAGGCAATAAAAATTAAGGTTTAATTTAGCAAAGTGTTTAGTGTTTATATTTAATATTTTGGCTTTTCTCAAAGTCAGACACTTTCCAGAAACTGGAGCTGTGTGACTCCTGGGTCACAGACTTATTCACCCACTATTCTCTTCCTGTAATCACACCCTCAGGACTGGCCTTCAAATATTGATCTGAAATTCAGTGTCGTCACTGTGGATCTTTAATCATTCTCTGCTGAAGCGAGTATCAGCCAGGCAGATCTGCTAAGGTGCAAGATGCTATTCTGCACCACTCAGATAACTTACAGACATTTGGAGTGCTCATTTTTCCCTGTCTGCCCCAGTGACCTCTGCCTAACTTAAAGGTACATCTTGGGGGCATTTTGATTTGGGCAGAACAGGGAGCTATCGGTGACAGAGGAACTAATCCAGTCTTGCGCAGATTAAGAGTATTTGTGGAGTGGGGTGTGTTGGCGCTGGCGCCGGGAATGGAACAGAAGGGGCTCCTATCAGCTCTCCAGGCAGGCTAGCCCTCAGGCCAGCGCAGTCCTACAGGAGTCTTTGTACTTCCCAAAGCCTCCACTTTCCTCTCACTCACTCTATATCACTTTCTCTTCTCTCTTGTGCCCCCCTCGCCTTCTTTCTAAAGGCTATCATATTTTCACTGCTCCGTTTCCTCTCTTTACATTTGTGAATTTGTGTTGTTTTAGTCCAATGCAAGAGTTCATGTGGCCACTTATTACTATCAGGTACTTAACAGATGCAATATCGTTTTTGTGAGATTTGCCACGTGTTTGAGGCACATTAAGGCCATATTGCTAATTATAAAAATGCTGCATATTTCAATAGTACACACAAAAATAGATTATAAAAGTGCTATAACACCAACAAGTTTATATAAAAAAAGTAGTATTGCAGTACATTTGCAGTTGCATTTGACTTTTCCCCCCTTCGTTTTATTTTTATTTATTTTTTCCCTCACTCACAGTGTTTTCTCTCAGCTCTGTGTCTGTCACATTGCTTTATTCTGGAAACAAATCCAACAAAGAACCTCTCGTCAAACACTCAGTCAAACAAAAAAAAATGTAATTTGGCTGTTGAAGAAATTAGGGAGGTATGAAAGGGCCTCTTTTTGTGTCACAAGTGCGCTATTTATTTATCTGAAAGGATGCACATTGTATCAATTTACACTCCCCCATTCACTTCGCCACAGGCTTGAGGGCTCAGAAGTTGAGAGAATTAATTACTTTTTTATTATTATTTATAAAGTAATCTATCTGTAGAGAGGGAGCTGAAAAAGGAGAAGGAGCGGGTGAGGGGAGGGGGGTGAGAGAGGCAGGGAACGCCCTGGAGCATTGTCCTTTAAACTAGGTCCTGGCTCACATTATCTCCCAAACCAGCACTCACACAACGTCAAACAACAAACGAACTCTGGGCTGCTGAGGACGCTTGTATGCAAGGAAAGAGAAGAACGTGGGGGGAGAGGAGAGGGAGGGAGGAAGGAAGGGATGGAGAGAAGCAGGGAGGAAATCTTCTCTGCAAGAGTGTACGTTTGAGAAAATAATGTGGTTGTTAAGATCTTTTTCTCAGCTCTTAAATTTTACACTAATTCCAACTCCATACTTCTTGCACCTGTGTGTATACTGAGATGTGTAATTTAAAACTTGAGTAACATCATGCTGCACCAGACCCCATCCAGTGAAACTCCATCAAATATTTCATCGACAATAAGCTTGTCAATCCAATACTGCGTTCCAGTTATGTCTATCAAGCTGTGTGCATGTTATATATATACATACAAATCTAACAAAAATCTTTCGTCTCTAAGAATAAATTCACTGGCAAAGAGTTTGAGGAGAATAGTGCTGCCAGCAGGAATACTACACTTTGTGCCAGAATTGAATGTCTATAAAGTTTTGTTTTACATAGCATGCAGCGACAGAAATATGTGAAGGTATCCAGCTGCAAATGGTTTTTACGAGAAGTATCACTTAACCCCTTGAATATGAAGAGAGAACTTTATGGAGAAATCAAAGTTACACAGCCAAGCAATTAAAACTGATCCGTGAATAACATAAAATACTGTAGATGTGGTTGCTGAGAGCCTGAAGTGACTCCGACATAGTCCAGCCTGACACCTCTATCTGTGCTTTCATCAGATTGGGGGGTCAATGGTGAAACAGCATAGATCTTTTTTTACGGTGTTGCAAACACAAATCTAACTGATACACAGCTAATGAGAAGAACTTACCTTCTCCCATCTAGCAAAACTCATATCAGTAAGACAGAATCCCTTTTTTGGGAAGGACATCTGAAAGATAGCGACACCATCACAGATGACAACACTTGTTAGACTCTAAAGTGGCGGACCCATCCTAATTCGCTAAAATAGCACAACTGCTACAATGTCAATGATAAGAAGTAATTTTCTTTTGAAGAACTTTTATGAGCATGAATAATATTCAGCCCAATTGTTGGGTATTCTATTTCATAAGGGAGCGATGTAATCAAGCTTCAATTAACCAATGACTAAAATGGACTCATGCCCTCCAGCTGTCTCTCTCAGGACACTTAACAAGCTCTCCCCCTTCACTTTCAGCCACCACAAACCATCAGGATGTATCTTCCTCTCATCCTCCTCATGGTCTGCAGCTCGGCTCCATATGGGAGGGAGCATCACATGTGTCCAGCATGAAGAGGGCCATGAATCTCCCTCTTATAGATACATGTCACATGCTTTGTCCGCAGATGTGGAGGGGATAGGGTGGGGGTTTCCATACTGATAGGATTAACATGTGGAAATGACTAACCAGCCTTTATGTTTCTGGTGTGCTCCAAGTGCTTTATATTTCCTGGGAGGCCATTTCTAAAGATATGATTAATTGGCAGAATATGGTTGATTTTCCCTCTGTGGGATATTCCTGGCTTAGTGCATCATTTGTGGACTGTTTGGCTTGCCCGAGCATTGCCTCTGTGTTTACAGGGTATGTGTGTGTGCGTATCCATTTATGTGTGCATGCACATGCAAACATGTCTGCGTGTGCATCACTCCTGTGTAACCACCTCCATGATGGGCTAATTGGTTTAGCAGCCAAGGGGCCAAAGGCCAGTGCAGCATAGCAAAACTCAACATGAACCTGATGTTGAAGTAAAGGCTTCCATGCTATAGGAGGGAAGCATGTGTGGGACAATTCCCTTTTAACCACCCCCTCATACACACACACACACACACACACACACACACTCCACTTTTCTTTTTCACTCAAAGCACAAGAAAACAAAATTCTTCACAGAGATCTAGGCTGCTGTGCGTCAGACTGTAGTAGCACTAGAGGTAATCTCTTCCATTTTAATATATTTTGAGACCTTCTTCTGACGAATGTCACATGATATTACATTAATCTAGAATACTGAATTGGAAGCTTTTGTGCACTATGAATAATATACACACTGTGATATGCAGAAGAGCTTCAACCTGCAGTATCAGCGGGCCCCTCAGTAAGGTTTGTGGAGCCTACTTTGTGTGGGGATCTGAGGGGATCATTTACCAGTTCCAACTCCATTACTATTCATGAGATGGGTAGGCTAGGGGCGAGGGATTAGGGACTCCCTTGGTGCTTGTTGTGCTGTAGGCTCGGGCTCAGGCCTCAGGCCTCAGGCTCCGGTACAGGGGCTGTCTGGCACTGATGGTGGGTCTATTATCACCCTGGGACCCTTCTGTCCCACAGAAGAACACTTACTGGCAGCACCAGCTAATGGAAACAGTCTCTCTTTTTCCCTTTCTCTTTTTCTTAACCTCATCACTCTCCTTGTATCCTTCCCCCTGCTCCTTAAAAAAAAAAGATGGGGAAGTTTTTCCCTTTCCCTATTTCAAAGTTGAAATGGTGCATTTCTATTGGTATCTTTACCGTGAAGTGCTGGGATGGCTCTATATTTGCAGGAAAAAAAGTACTTTCCCTCAACTCTGTCAGTGCTTTGATCCTCAATTTTCCAAATTTCTAACATCCTCCGTTTCCCCTTGCCCCCCAGGTGATGAGTATCCTGAGCAACCCCAGCGCTGTACCCTCCCAGCCCCAGCACGACTTTTCCATTTCCCCCCTGCACAGCAGCCTGGAGAGCTCCAACCCCATCTCAGCCAGCTGCAGCCAGCGCTCTGACACCATCAAGAGTGTGGACAGCCTGGCTTCCTCCCAGTCATACTGCCCCCCCACCTACAGTGCTACCAGCTACAGCGTGGACCCCGTCACTGCAGGCTACCAATATAGCCAGTACGGTCAGAGTGAGTAAACCATTTGTAACATTTGTAAATGTATTTACTGTATGTTTGTGTTTAGCTTGAGTTGCTGTGCGTCTTTTCTTTGTCCAAACAAGAGCAGATCATTGTTTTATATCCTCCCCTTAAGTTGATTAGGTTTAAAAAGCATATGAGGTGATGCTGAACTCCCAGGCAAGAGAGCCTCCTGACCTTTGCACCCTGGTTGGTGGAGGCAGACACGTGCTCTTGATAAAGACCCCCCTCGTCCCACCACCACCACCACTATCCTCGTGGAGAGCTGCCTTAGTCACACCCCACTCCACTTGGATGGGAAAGAGGAGAGGGCCACTTCAAAGAACGGCACACCCTCAGGGGCCACAGTGTCCTCTTGCCCACCTCACTCTCTCTCCCTCTTTCTCTGTTCTCCATAACACACATATACACACACACACCCTCAGGGCAGGAAAGAGTTTGCTTTATTAGATTAGCATAATTGACTGATGCTGTCACAGCCATTCATAAGAGGTAAAATGAAGCACACTTCCCCAACAAGCTAGACAGCGCCAGCTAGGCAACCTTTGTTTGTATTTATTTGCAGCTTCTGGTAGTGATCTGGCGTGTTGTGCATCTGCTGGTTGTCTTTTTTCTTTTTCTTTTTTTAAATGTGTTTGTGTTGTGGTGCGTGAATGCACGTGAGCGCATGCCAATCTGTCACGTTTTGTGTGTGCGTACCAGTGTTTTGTCAGCAGCAAGAAACTGATGGCAGTGAGGATGTGAGCTGATGTGAGGTTAATTAAGATGGTGATTGAGCACAGTAGATGGGTAATGAATGGAGGAGAGAGGAGAGAGCTGCTGTCTGAGGAGGAAAATGATCGGCCATGTGGAGTGTGGAGGGCATGAAATCAGAGATGCCAAGTGTAATGAAGACTGGCACAAAGAACACACGCAGCGACCCGTCTGAGTGACAGCATGGAGACTTTACCAGGATGCACATGCTCTGTGCCAGCGGCATGCCAACCTTAGACAAGGGACAGGGGAGGGGTTTTTATCTTTCACTCTCTCTGTGTGAATTGTTTTTCATTTGACTCACTCGCTTCTGCCACAACTTATTTCAGCCTTAATCAGAGGAATGAAATGAGAGTGAATAGGACATATGTCTCAGGAATCTACCACCTGTCTGACATGTGTTTTTTTCCCCTGTCTTTGTAGCTGCCGTTGACTACCTGGCTAAGAACGTGAGCTTGTCCACCCAGAGGAGGATGAAACTTGGAGACCACTCGGCCGTGCTGGGACTGCTGCAGGTGGAGACGGGACAGGCCTACTAAAGCCCTCGGGACACCACCCTGCACCACTCTCCTCTGCCCTCTGCCACCCTCTTCCATGCTCCATCAAGTCTGGACTCCAACTCCAGCTCGCCTCTCTGCTGCTCGCTCTGCAGCCCGGCCATGACATCAGCGCACACAGACACGCAGCTTCGCTGTGTACTATAGAGAGTGACGCTTGCAGGTGCGACAAGGCACTTCGGGGAATGGAACTAAACTTTTCACGCCATTGTCAACCACCAGGCGGCTCTGCAACCTCTCTTTCTCAAATTTTGGGCGTCTCTGCCTGCTCCTTGTACTCCTAAATCACCT
This sequence comes from Micropterus dolomieu, assembly GCF_021292245.1. Lineage (NCBI taxonomy): Eukaryota > Metazoa > Chordata > Actinopteri > Centrarchiformes > Centrarchidae > Micropterus > Micropterus dolomieu. Next base: position 17,503,717 of record NC_060167.1, on the reverse strand, counting down.
CCAAACCCTGTTTTGTTTTGCTCAGAAGGCCAGACAGGACCCCAGAACACCTGAAGATGGTCGGCCGCCTTGGCCCAGGTTTATCTTTGTCATGGCTGCAGTCCAGCACACATTTAGAGCCATCAACAACATGTACTTTGACCTTGCTGTTCATAGTAGTTAACAAAGCCAATATCATTTGAATGACTCTTATTCTTGTTCCTTTTTGATATTGTTAAGCTTATTGTTGCTGTTATATGATTATGGTTAATGTGATTTATGTTGTTCCTTGATTCCATTCGTATCTCTTTTCTCTGTTAGATGTAAAACACAGTGTGGATGACTGAATTTGTGAGTGAGTGTCTGTTGCGTGTGCATGTTTTGCGTGTCGGCACAGTCACACAAGGGAGGATGATTGTTTTCCAAGCTGCTGTTCCTCTGCCTGTTCCCTGAGCTCTAATGTTCGTGAGCGATTTGACCTTCCCACTTTCATATTCATCTTGACATTCCTAAAGAACTTGGCCACTCTGTGGGAAGTCTGGCTGGCTGGATTCTGCAGGGAATTAAAGCAGCGTTTTGGCGGCCAATAGCTTTCCCCTTCTAACCTCCATCCCATCCTTAGCCGCAGTCCATGGGGACGGGGGCATTGTTTGCAAAAACAGGATTGGGGAAATTAATGTATTTTGTTTAGAAATATGGACCTTGCCAAGGAGGGCTAACTCAATTCCCCCCTCTACTCCTCCCAAATCCCATCTGCCAGGGAACCCTGTGTGACTTTAACAGTGTAAAGCAGATTAAATCACACAAAAATAATGTCAAAGCTAATTCACAGTGACCCTTTCCATTTCTAGCCAGTGTTTCTGTTTTTATAGAGTAATTAGCACATTTTGTAAATGCACCTTCAGTTGGTTTCCACTCTCAAACTAAATAAGCATTCCTCAAAACATTCCACAGGCTCTACGACTATAGTATAAGCATTCCAGCTCTTTCTGTTATGAGATTAAAAAGTACACAAGCTGTGCCATTCACATGCACTCTGGAAAATCATATAATCCAGTCAGTTGTGAAAGGGCACAGGTAACACCACTGATTGGCCCCCCTCTCTGGTTTGGACCGGAGCCCCCTCTAATCCTCACGCATTGACGTACTGACTGAAATGTACAAAAAGAAGAAAAAATTTAAAGAATAGTGGATATGAGACATTTGTGTAGCACTCATAGTTGACTTTTGACATGATCCAGGACCAGCTGTTTCCTTGAGATGTGTGGGATTTTTTGTTGGTGATGTACGCAGAATTGTTCACTTATATCTCAAGACAGGATTTGGTCCTTAGTCGCCTTTAAAAACGGAAAACTGTACAGTAGCTGGAGCAGATTGTGTATTGTTTGTTTATAAAGAGTATGTTTTATACTAAAACAAAACTATGTCGAGTGGTAGGTAAGCGAGGGATCTGTGAAAGTATATGTTTAATTTGCGTTTCCTTAACTGGCTTGTTTTTTGTTGGTTTTGTTTTAATTGTATTTAATTGGTTTACTTGTTTAACCAAAAGTTCAGTTTCTGTTTTGGGCCCAGGTAGAAATAAATTTGTATAAATTAGTAAAATATAAATTCCATTAAAAATGTTCCAATTAAAATTGTATAAAAGAGGATCAAACTGAGCTCAGTGGAAAATGAAAGGTGACACAGATAGACTCCCCCGGACCACAGGACAACTGTATATTTGAAAAGTGGCTGGATGAAACATCGTCATGTGTCAGAGCATTTTCAGGGTGTTTTCGACCACCTGATCTTACAGACTGATTATTAATGGAGACCAGACTTGACTGGACCATGGACCTGAACACACCTGAAACCCCAAGTCTCTCGATGTGGGAGTCTACCACCGGTTCTGCACATTGATGTTGCTGTCGTAGCTGGGGAAGACGGCCTCTCTGCTCTGGGAAACTGAATCCAGTCACATTTGATTTGTGGACCAATAAGACTTCAGGGGAAAAAGTCAAACTAATGCTGACTCCGCACTGAATCGCAGCAGTTCCAACTGCTCCGCTTAGACGCCTCACTCGTGTATATTTTAAAAAGGAAGAATTTTAGAATCGTCTTTAGTGTATCAAACCCATTTCTAACACTTGCGTCAATAAACATTTGGATATTTAAAGCATACAGCTCCTTATCCCCCTCCCGTCTGTTTTACCCTTAACCTGTTTAGTTGCTTTCTGACATCTGTGCTTTGCTTTACTCTTTCTGTTCCGCATGTGTGTATATTATCATGGTATAATTTATTCTGCTGTATGAAGTATTAGAGTAGTGGGAAACTTGTACTGGTATTTACTACCTTCAGCCTGTTGGTGTGTTTACTGTAACACTGGCGTAACTGTTATCAATTAAAGATCCAAAACTGATTCAGCCATTTGTCTCTTTTTTATTGTGCATGTGTGTTTTGTGTGTTCTTTTGTGTGTCAATTAATCGATTAGTGAAAATTAATCAACAGGAATTATTATAACCAAAAGAATGGGTTTTTTTAAACAAAAAAATTACATAAATTCTCTGGTTTTAGCTTCTCATGCGTGAGAATTTGTTGATTTTCTCTGTGGTTTATTATTGTGAAATGAATATTTTAGCCGGGTTGGACAAAAAACGCAATGTGACAACATTACCTTGGACTCTGGGAAACTGTGATTAGTATTTAATATTTCCTGACACAATAAAATATATTGATTAAAAAAGGTCAGCAGATTAATTAATCTATAATGAAAATAATTAATAATTGCTGGTTGCAGCCCAAGTGTGAAGTTTATGAGTGCACCTGTGCATATGCTGTATATATGCATAAATACATGCACATTACCTGTATGTGTGTGTCCTCCGTGTGTGTTCAAGCACACCAGTGGAGCCAGCGGGCCACCAGTGACTGTTCCAGTGTTCGTGATATGATTAGGGAGTGATGAGAGTTCATACGTCCCAGACTCAGAGACACAGACAGAGAGCGTGTCTGGTTGCAGCTGTAGGAAGTCATTCATTCTGCCCACTGACCAGCAGCGCTCTCCTCTGTCCCGCTGCTGGCCGGGGAATGTTGTCTGCAAATCTCTGCGGTATGGTGTGAATGCAGGGGAACTAACCGTTGTGGTATGGAAGCATCTACTGTGCTTTATGTTACACGTCAGAACAGTTGAACTCATTCAGTTTTTGCCCTCAGCACTGCTGGAGGTATGTCAAACACGCCTTAGGTATGTTCATTCAGTCCTGCCTCATTTTAAACACATCTCAAACATGTTGGATGCTATAAAATGTCTCCACACAATCTTGTGTAATGAGTAAAGACAGCAAACCATGCTAAGTTGTGCTGTGAGAGATGTATTTACATTTTATATATCACAAAATAATAACTTTACTTTGCTGTTCATTTGCAATTAAATGAAACTAATTAAATGCATCACTAATCAAGTATTAACACCATTAACACCAAGTTGTATTAGGAGATAAATTTGATGCTAAATAAAGCAAGTACTGATCTTAATAAACTTCTATTTAGACTGTGTTATCATGAGGTAACTATCATTCATATTGCATACTTTGTTAAATATTTGAGAGCTTTGAACAGCTCAGTGAGTGTAAATAGACGCAGAATATTTAGTATTCCTTTTAGATTTAGAGATTCAAATCAGCTGCAAACTGTAGCGTTATCACCACATTATATCATTGGGGCTCAGTTAAATTTGATGGAAATGGAAATTCTCTTCAGTGTCTAATTACAAAACACACTTTTTAAAAAATAAACTGTGTTATTGCAATCTGGAGACAACATGTCAAAAAGGCAGAAATATGATCAATTACGAAATCGATTCCAAAGCAAAATTTGTATATGAGTTTACTCTGAGGAGACTTCAGTGGATCCTCTAAACATATTTAATATGCACTGATAGGTGGCTTTTTGCCTGCTGTGTGTCATCCCTCATATATTCCCCTAAAAGTTTGTGTTCTGGTTGTCCAGATTAGACCTTGGCATGTGCTATGGTTGTCCCCTTTGCTCCAGCTTGTCTCCTGAGGTGCCGGCCCGAGAGTTTTGTCTCTCTCCGGTCTGCTGTCACTCAGACTGGACGAGGTGGCAGCTCAGGCAGTGGTGTGTGGGAGAGCTTTGTGACACTTTCCTCATCCCCTCCTTTGATCCCCTAATTGATTGACTACAGGAGCAGAGGATAAACAGAGCCCACAAGAGCCAATTCCACTCGCCTCTCTGGAGTGGTTTAGATAAAGTGCAGAGGCCCGAGCTCTGTGTTCCTCCTCACCCATCTCAATATGGACACACGGTCATTGAAGGTGGCTCTGTGCCACGGTAGCTTAGCCGTGGGCTGTGTCCTCAGGCCCGGGGCTTGCGTACTGCCCCTGTGCATAAATGGCTGGCAGTAATGGGTTTGTTTAGATCACAGGGATGGAAATGAAACTCCTGAGCCTCGCTGTAGAGACCAGGAGGCCCTATCGCTCAGGAGGCAGCGATAGAGAAGTCACAGCCTGGTCATATTCACTTTCAGACTGAGCCATGGAATAGAGGCTCTGATTCAGATCTAATTTAGGACCAGGCTCCTGAACCTGACCATGCTGTGATAAATAACCTGCAGGGATCCATGAAGAAGAAGAACACAAACAACCAGGGAGGGCCCTCAGTGACGAAAAACAGGCCAAAAATATCTCTGTTTTAAAGAAAATATGTTTGAAAACATGACTTTAGAATGATTTATACCAGATATGATAATTATATTCTAATTTTACAAATCTGTCTTCAGAAAGAGAGTTCAGAGCCGTGTGCAGGTATGCTAAGAAATGATTAAGAGATGCTCTGGGGGTCTTGGTTATATTCTTTGAGATTATGTGTCAGGGGGAGTAAAAAGCTCCCAGCTGTCGCCATGAAAGCACTTACAGTATAATAATCCTCCAAATCCTGTAATTATGCCAGCATACGCCGTGTACCTGAGCCTCAGCTTTGTGCTCGTCACCTCAAGGATCCCACTGACACAGACACAGACGCACAGCTTGGTGTGCATATATTTCCTACCCAACTGTGTGTTTTGCATAGGGAGAAAATCTTATTTTCAGAACATTTTATGTATTTTGAATTTCATGGTTACACCTCTCAGGTATTATAGATAGACAATCTGTCATGTATTAGTAAAAAGCAAGAGCTCAAATGGGTTATTGTCATAGCTTAACATCATTAGATTTATACCAAACTGTCCCAATTATAAAGTATTTTTCCTTTATTGCATTTTTATCAGTTTACATTGAGTTTGTGAGATACAACTTGACTTATTTGTCCAATATCGCAAATACGAGTGTGCACATGCATGCACATATATATACACGCACCAATGCACACCTCCCTTAAAGCAGTTTTTTTTAAACAAAAGGAGAAAAAAAAGTCCAAGTAAAGTTGTAAATCTAAGAAATCGGAGCGAGATAAAAATCACTGTGAAGCCAAGCTTGATTTACATTTAAAATCTGAGCTGTGCTCTCAAACTAATTAATATTAATAACAAAAATGGAAATGAGTGCAGTGGCGGCCCTAAGTGACGAACAAGCTGGGTGCATTCAGTCAGGAGATTCACATATAAGCCCTTTCTCAGGAGAGGTGGGCTCTAAACAGGCGTGACGGCAGGGCATAGACCGCCATACACAGCGACAATTTTTCTAGATAATAGCCTATCACGCAGGATACAATTTAAATTAAAAAATGCAATTTTCACCTTGAAATGAACAAATGATTACAGTTTCTATACAAATTAAGGCATCCAGGCTGTGCCTCAGTACTGTGCCAAGGCCATGAAACCTGACATAATTACCATGAAATACATTTTCAAATATTTGTATTTTGTCCATCGCTTTAAAACATGCCACTCTCCCTTCTGTGGGTTTGTGATCTCACCTTCTGGGGGAAATACATATAAAAGAGAGAAAATCATCAGAGATGAAAAGCTCTTCAACAGGAGAGATAAAAATGTAGAAAAAAACAACCTCCCATACACACAGTAAATCAGCGCAGCTCAGCACAGCGGCCCCCGGAGCTATCTCTAAAAGCCAAATTACTGCTCCTTATCTAAGGAATCATATCTACTAGTTATCTGCTCCTGAGATAGGCTCCTCTCTCTCTCTCTCTTGTGCCTTGTGCTCATCGCTAGAAATGCTATTTATTTGTGATTACAGACACCCTTTGAATAAAAGATGTTTGTGTTTGAGATCCAAAGTTTCGGCAGATTCTGAACTCTTCAGATTCTTCAGAGAGGAGAGTATTGAAGGCAGAACACCTTATTTGGGCAGGGTTGCTAGGGGTGGTCTGCTGCAGAGAGAGGGATGAAAGTGTAGCCGATGGGAAATATGAGACAAGACCTCAAACTTCTCTGACGCTTCATATCACATATGCTTTCGGAGGGGATTCATACTGAGCTGAGGTGTCGAATTGACTTTAAATGCAGAACCTTATGTTTGAAACACATGGAGACAGGAAGTTTTGGCATGTATTTTGCAGAAAGCTGCCAAAAGCTGCAAAGTTTGGAGTTTTTTGAGTTTCTCTACTCAGAGAAATCAGTGCCCTAGACCGTAAGGAAAAATATGAAAGTAAACTACAACATTTCTAGCAAAGAAATGGCCATGTAACATGTGGCCTACTACAAACTACTTATGTATGAGTAGCAACATAATATTTCATTCTAATATTACATATACATATATACAAACTCATAATCACATCTTTGCTTCACTTGTCTTATGTCCACTTCAGTCTAATATAGGCTCAGACAGTGATGGTTTTGCAATCTTAACATCACCTACTCTAGTGTTAATTCTTAAAAACTCCTTTCAAAGAATTCTTCCAGAATTGAAACAAAATGAAAATGATTCTTGATCCAAACATCTGAAACTATTTCTCACCCCTTTAACAGATATTTTGAGCAAAATAACTTTTAAAGACTCTGTGCTGTAATGGACGACTTGTTCAGATGATTCTCTAAAGGAGCCTCCTTTCTACTTCCACTTCTTACCTTCCCTCTCTTTCCCTCCATCTGTTGAAGTCCCTCAGCCAGAGAGGCGCACATCAGATTTCAATAGTTGACCTCTTAATGCTGAGGTCAGTGCTGCACCGGCAGCGATTTCACACTCAAGATGAAAGGGAAATGAACACTGAGGATGCTGGGGGTGACATGGGGCCCTGACCACACCAGCTATTGCCACTCTAACCGCTTCACTGCACCAGGCTTGGAGCTGAGAGGAGCCAAGGAGGAGGCGCTAAGATTGAGGTTTGCCACCTGTATAACGATGTTTAAAGCCACTGACCTAAGACAGACATGCACTGATTGGTTTTGGGTGATGTCATGACTCCTACTTGTAATATTGATTTCTGATGCAGCGCAGGATAAGGAGAAACTGACAGAAGCAGACACGCGTCAAGCTACTCTACTTGTATCAGTAGGTCTGGAGAGCTGAGCTCCCATGTGGCTGAAACTCCACCGAGGCCCACAGTGTCTCTACAAGCTACTGAACCCTGACAGATTTCTTTTCCACTCAATGAGCCTGGGCCATCTTAAAAGTCTCCTGATGCTTGACGTCAGACTCCCGGCCTCCCTGCCCAGTTACAACCCCTCATTAATGGCGCATTTCTCCTAGGCCATTATTGAATGAACACTGAGACAAGGCTAGCAGTGAATGGACATTTTGGTTACACCGCCGTGAGGCTTGAGCTCCTCAGAGTAATGTACCGCTTAAGTACCTGTCAGCTTTATAAAGGAGGGAGTAGACTGTGTAAATGTGTGTGTAAATAGAGTGTCAGATCAGGACCCCAGGGAGCGGAGGTGGGGAGTGTGCATGTGTGTGCTTGTGTGTATGTGTGTATGCTCTTTTGTTCACTGATGCATACGTGTGTGCATGTGAGTGTCACAATAATGATCATTTAACCCTCCTCAGCATTCCCAAGGGCTCTGCATTCCCCTTTCGACTTCATAATGCTCCGGGCTCTCTCTCTCTCTCTCTCTCTCCCTGCCTTCTCTGTCTGCTCCTCACGGCTGGGCACAGTTGGGGAGTAGCTCCTTATTCATTCATGAGAGAAGCACCGGATAAATAAAAAGGTTCATTACTGTGCTAAAGTGTTACTAATGACATGTACCTGCCACTGAGCACCTCCGAAAATCTAATGTGACACACTAGAATGGAAAATCTATTCTGCCGCACCAAGGCCTCCAATGGTGCTAGTACAGAGTCTATGGAAATTTCTCTCCGCTTGCCCTCCAATTGTATCTCTCTAAAACCAATATTTACAATCCCATAGCCATTATGTCCTACTACGCCCTCTGCGCCTGCTGTTGCGACCTCCATATTAGCTGAAAATTGGACTTTGCAAACTTAGCAGGGGAGAAGAGACTCTTCTCATAGATGAGAGGGGGGCAGCACCAGGGGACTCAGCATGAGGCTCACGGTGCCTCTCAGCTGCCTGCTGCCCCAACCCGAAAGTGACAACACTCCACCAAATGCCAAACAAAAAGATAGAAAGCTTCGCCATGCAGCACATGCATCATTCACACTCTAAATTCAAAGTGTGTAATAATCAAATGCAAATGAAACATTAACTGACTCTTAGAAAGACATCTGAATTTTAATCATGGCAACACTAAAAGTCTACTTTGTGTTTTTTCACTTGAGATTTGAGCTCCCTTTTACCGCTAAAATGTGTCACTTGACCACGTACATTCAGCTACTGGCTTATAAGTTATGCAAATAAGCACTTAGGCAGGCAGTAAGTATGCTTTTGCAATTATTGGGTTAATATAGCCAAATGCAGGCTCAAAGTTTTGGAGAGGGGGTGGATGATGACAGTATAGCCCCCACAGTAACAGAACTTAATGTCTTTGATTCAAGACTACAGCTGTTTAAAGCAATGCCAACAATTTCTCTGAAATCCCGAATGTTTGAAGATGTTATTCTACTCAAATTAGATGCAAATACTTTGTGGTTCTCAAAAATGATAAAACATGCTTGTTTGATTATTCTTACACAATTGTATTTTATCACAATTATAATAGTTTTGTAGCTCATAAAATCTAATACATTATTTCATTTTGTAATGGATTAGTGTTCTACGGATTTACGCATACAAGTATTTGTGAATAAGACATATCCTGCTGTTATTTTGCAGCCTTTTCATGTAAGTAAAATTACTAAAAACAGACACTGTTGAATTTAAGCTTTAATTTGGCTTTAATATTTAAAATTGTACATGTTTTTTTTATACACTATAGGAGAAGTATGATATATAAGAAGGTTACTGGGCATGCATAGTATCACCAAAATCAACAATTATTTTACTTATCATATGTATAAAACATGTACAATATCAAATATTGAATTGAGATTACATTTAACTTAAATGTATTTATTAACTATATCAGCAAAATTGACTGTGATTTGTTAATCAATTTTGAATCATTTTTTAGTACTCTATGCCCAATAAACTAGCCATTCTGCTAGCCAACCAACAGCTGATCTGGTGCAAACTCATAATATTGTAGCTGGATGAATGTTGACTGTGTTGTTTGAAAATGAATGAAACAGAGATAACATTAACTTTATATGGTCATGCAGGTTTCATGCCAGTTTCTGATGCAATGCAAAGGAGCTACCAAATGTGCTTAACAGACGTGAAATATAATCTAATAAATAATATTTCCAACACAGTTTATTTGCATAAAAAATAAAGTATGACCTGAATACACAACATAGCCCAATATTTTTTTTTGTTGTTGTTGTTGTTGTTGTTGTTGTTGCTGTTGCTGCTCATTTCTCATCTATCAAATAATTTAACCCACCTTCACGAGCCTTACAGAAGTGTGAGTCTCAGTCAGTTGTGGGTTTCTGTTGAAGCCAGCTGTGGTTGTTGTCCTCCCTCCTGAGCTAAAAGACTTGTTGCATCTTAAAGAGCTCAGTATCTAATTGAATCATGAGTTCCATCAGTATCTCAGCAGAGTCTTAAATGACTGTTTGCTCGACATGTCTGCCCATTTCCACTGATTAATTCCCACGAAGCCAAACGAAATGTTATGCCTTGTTTGTCATGTTACATCCAAGCCGAGCGGTCTTTGCCCTATCAGAATGAACGTTTTAGACCGCAGTAAAACCACTGAAATATAGAGCAGAGAATTCATATGTGTAATAATAACATTCAAGAATTATAGTCGGAATGGAATCAGATTTAAAGAGTGATACGTTTTCCTTTCCTGAAAATGTCAAATTCATTTTTTAATTATGCACTAATGATTTGCAAGCACAATGTTATTATATAGTGTCTACATTGTGTCTATATGTCTACACCTAAATATCAAACCCTGACAGAATAAGAGATTTAACAAGGTTTGCTGGTTGGCAGTGAGACAACACAAAGGTTTACATAATCAAAAATCATAATTTCACACAATCACCACCATAAAATTGTGTTCCAAATGAGTTAATCTCAAAAAGTGAAATAGTTCACCTCTTGTGTTTTTTTTTTTCTTAACCAAGCACCACTCACTGCCATTCATGTAGAAAAGGAGTAGTGTCCTTGGCTGCATCCAATTTGTCAAAACTTATCTGGCTAGTTGTGATTAGACATGACGCAGAAAAAGGCAACAATAATCAAGAACAGGAACAATAACCAAGACCAAACGTCTTCCAAAGCATAACAGATTTAACATCACTGCACAAATCTGCCTGTGTTGTAGTACACTAATTAAATGGATTATTCAGATTATTTAACATTAGTGATGCATGGACATTTGGTCAAGCTAAGTGTCCAGTGGATAAAGACATCAGCTAACTGCAGCGGGAAATGAAAACAACAAATCAGACCCAGCCCATTTCCATTGAATGTTTTTAAAAAAGGCCCACAAACCGTGACTGAACTGTGTTTTTGCCGCAACTGAGACTAAAAAAACACAAATCCTACTGGTGAATCTGATCCAAGAGGAATCAAAGTGTATTTTGGATCAGACATGAACAATGTGTTTCTTTTGGACCTTCTCTGGATTGGACAGTTAGCAGGAGGCCTTCCAGTGGTCTTCTGGAGATGAGGTGTAACAAGTAAAACACTCTCGTAGTATCAGATATTGTTGGTTGCATGTGTTTGTATGTGTGTGTGTTTGGGATGTCGTGTTGTTTTACACTCAAAGGCATGTGTTTTTGTTTTTGTGCTTACAAACCAAACAGAAATTCAATTTAATTATGATATGATAAATTATTGTGTGGGTTAAATACTCTGTGGTGTTGTAATATCACAGACCTTGTGACAGCCACTATAATTATGTGCCCTCTCAATGCTTGCTCATGGTTCTATAAACCATATTAACCACTCTTAGCCAGGCAGATCCTTTAGACTTGCATGGGGGGGGCTTCTCCTCTGAACATCACTCCACCAATTTGCCAAAGCACCTACTGTACATCCATGATTTGACACAGCTGTAAAAATTCAAATATGATGATTTCATTACAATGTGCCCTCCCTATATGAAATCTGTGTTTATCGGAGTCATTATTTGTTTTTGCTTTATGTTGGGTCAAGTTCAAAAACAAGACAGATTTGTCATTTATGCCTCACGATATTCTAAAAATCCAAAATTAGGGCTTGATTGAGCACACATTTGTGACACTGTGTCTCTTTGAAAAGCCAGCTCAGTTCCTTATTCAGCAACCTGTTTGGTCCGTGATTGACTTTTCCCTCAGCACGCCTCCAGCAGATGAAGGAGCAGCGCTTAAACCTGTTACTGTCAGCTTCTCACCTGGATCATAAGAACTCCTGCTCGGAGCATGCAAACCAATATCCTTCTATTATTTGCTCAGCCGCCCAGGATTCCCAGCAATAGCTTTTCACAAAGACCAGGGCAGAGCGCTGTCCATGTTATCTTATTGAGTTACCTGTAGCTAAGCTCTGAGCGAGCACACACAATGGCAGGCAGTTAATGACAGCGCAGGGCCTAACCCCTTGTCCCCGGCCTTTCCCTGAGCCTCATTTCCGCGCGGCGGCTGCCATTTCACAGCTGTTAGCCACAGACTCTCTTTGTCATGATTAAGGACAAATTAATAGATGCCTCCTGGTAATCAGCTTTCATTAGGGCTGTCAAACCGTCAGTGGCGTTCGCTCAGTGCACTGGACACGGGATGATCACCTCCCAGTTGAGAAACACTAGAGCTGGTTGTGTGAGGCTGTGGCACTGCCTCTCAGCTGCTGTATTTGTGTGCTTGGTGTGGCTAAAGTGTGGGTAACCAGTGCATTAGTACGCTCCTTCGTGGCACAAGTGCTTGTAGTTGGTGCATTAACAGTGCTCCGTGTGGAGCTGCAAGATGGAGGTCATCGTGGGAATGACATAAAGAGTAGTCTTTCTGCTGGGTGTAATTGGCCCCAGCATGCTGAAAATGGACTGTGAAATGTAAGGGGGGGTCAAATAATTGATTTTCCCCCGAATGCAGAATCCAGGGCAGGGCTGTTTAGTGAGTAATTTACAAGAGCAGTTCAGCCCAGGCTGACTGGCATATCTGTTGAAAGTTCCCAGGGGCACGGGAAGAGATAACACACACCTGAGACCCTGGAGCAGATGGACAGCAGTCACTGTGCTACTCAGAGGGCAGAGAGGCTCCACATCAAACTTACTTCCACACATCTATGTATGCAGAGGGGATATGTGCACATTTACACATGCACATACACACACGTACTCAGAGGATGATGGACACAGGCTATTGTATGTAGAAATTGACTCTCTCCTCTCACTACGTCCATCGCTCTTTCTCTGTCTGTCTGTCCCTCTCTCCCTTCTCTCTCTCTCTGCAGCATTTCTGGAATTGATGAAATAAACTCATCAGACTTCCAGCAAGTTTGGCATTGTGCGAGAGAGCTGAAGTCATTTCAGTATGTAGATTTCAGACTTAAACCCATAACCGTGTTGCGTGGTGCATGACCACCCCCACCTGCTGGAGAGAGAAGGCTGGGGTGTGCATGATGGGATAGGGAGACGTCTGTAAGACAGGATATAGTCTGGCCCTCTGTATGTTTAGTGATTTTTTTCTCTACCACAGCCTAAGGGAATTAAGACAATAGCCTTATGTCAGATAGCATAATCTAGTGACAAAATGGCATTTTATTTGCTATGCCAAAATTGGCCTCAAATACATGTGTAAGCTAATTGAGAAGAACCAGCTCCTTAGCCATCTGCAAGGGTAAAATTGGTTTAATCTTCGAATTGGAGAATTTCTTGTTAAGTAAAAAGATGAGTGACGATCATCAAGATCCATGATCTCTGTAATTTGAATTGATGAAAAGCACAATGCTTAGCTATTGTTGTGTTGTGCCAGAAAGTCATTGCTGTCAAAAATGTAGATGAGCCACCCAGAGCTTGTATATTGTTCTCATCACAACAAGACATTTGTATGACGCACAGTCAGTGCTCTTCAATTTTCTTAAGCATCTTGGTAAATTGTACCGAACAATTTTCAAGATCAATTCCAGCGTCAAAAACAATGCACACAAATCCCAATCTCCAACCCACATTGTGTTGGAGAGGGCCCCTGTGTTTGCATGAAGGTAATTACAGTGGGATTTGATGTTGTGGTGTGCCCAGAATTCTCCAGCTTTAGATCAGGCTCGGGGTGCTCCACCCCATTAATACTCCATATGGGGAACCCAGCTGTGATCAGAATTGGAAGAGCGGGAGGGGAAATCGATTTCATTTGCAGGATTATTGATGTAACCGAGATGCCGTTTGTATGAAACATAAAGTCTCATTTCAGAGGTTATGGATAAAACTGGATTGAGGGGCTGGCTGTTTGTTTTATTCAATGAAACATTACAGAAACAGAGAAGTCAATATACACACTGCTGTACAGTCCTCACCCGCATTGCACCACGTTAAAGCTTTGGAATGAGTTTTTCATATCTAGCTGCCTACACTGACACAAACTGCTGTATACAACATACAGAGCATGTCTTAAAATGTGGAGAAATCTATGCATTAAAGGTGGAGAAGTAAATGTGCGAAGGGGTGTGGTTTAATAGATGTTTTAAAAAAGGAATGTGGAGAAATTAACAATATAAAAGTGATTTATGGCATTGCAGGGGGTAAAAGAAAAAGAGGGTTCAAAGCAGCACATAATATTGGCAGAAAGAACTGACCTGGCATTCAGCCTCTTTCACCCTTTGCCAAACTTCCCCATCCACCTGTTCCCTACAATTTTTAGGAGGCTTTGTAAGTCAGGGTGATGCGCTGGCGAAGCGATCGCCCATACATTAAAAACAGAATCAGACTTTCCCAGGGTTCGGATGGCCTAACAGCTGGATCTTTCAAGTGAATCCATTTCTCTCTCCTACCATTCCTCCTTCTTTTCTTCCTCCTCTGTGCCCAGCGCAAAACCATTGTAGTTCCCACACATATAACAGAAACATTTGGAGTGATGGCAAGCCAGATGGGAATGTTTTTTTCTCTGGCAGCATTCCCCTGATGACAACAGCAGGGTCAAGACAAGGTAAACCCTTCTGTAAAAGATTTTGATTACACTTTAAAGAAATTTTGTTTCTCATAACACAAAGATGGTTAATACATATAAAACTGCTGTAACATAGCTATGTGGGTTGTCTGTAAGACATTGTAAAGTTCACATAAACTTCCATCAAAGAGATTTTTAACAACTGTTCCTGGTCTTCAAATTAAGGGTTGTAGGTCTTCTTCACCGACTTACTGTCCTTGTTCAGAGCAGATGTTCAGGGTGCTCCAGTGTCAGTGATGGGCAGTGTAAAAGCATGCTTACACATGTTGCCATATCGTTACAACTGGAGAAGGAAGTTATGTCATCGGCACAGCTGGCTCTAATATGTGCAGCAGCATTGTGTGAAAAATATAGAGCAGGGGTGGAGCCAAAACCAAAATTTTAGCTTGGACGCACAATAAGATCTTCAGCAGAGTTTCACAAGTTCCCATAAGTACATCATTAATTTTACACATACACATGCAAGGACCTGCATGGTCTCCCTGTCAATCCTCCCCATGCAGTTTTGTTTTCAGTGACAATAATTATGGGTTTAACAGTCGAGAAATTGGCTTGCTGCAGATGATAAAGGAAATTGCAGAATTCCATCATAGAGCATTTGTATTTTGACAGGGAGAAAGCTGAGCCAAGTGAAAAAAGATAACACACCCTTTTTGAGCGGCATGTCTGTGAGGGGCCGGTGTTTTGATATGTGCCTGTGTGGAGTGGGAAGGGAAAGTGGGCCCCTGTCTGGGAGAAAGGGCTGAAGCTCTGTTATGGAGCTTAAGTCTCCATCTATCCTAATAAAAAACACTTAAGCCAAACAGCCCCCTCTCGCTCTCCCTCTGTCTGATCCTGGGAGCTACCTGCCGGCCCTCCACAGAGCACATTTAATAATGGTCTCCTCCCCGAGCGATGGGCAGTCCATACGACTTTAGGCTTGAAGCGGCAGCGTGGTATTCTGGGAAGGCTGAGGGTTGTTGTATGAGCATGAAGGGTGTGGTTAGTTAGTCCCTGTCTGTTTCACAAACATAACAGTGCTTTAGTGTTTTCAATAATGATATTATGGTCTGGCATTTTTTCAAACTACTGAATTTAACCACACTTAAACTGGCACATTCATGTATATTTTTCCCCTCTTCGCTCTTTTTCACCAAAGCTTTTCAAGACGCCATTCTTTGACTGTGTATATGGAAGCAGTTTGAAGTGGTTTTGCTTTGCCATCATAATCCCTGTTTCTGTTCCACACAGACCCTGATGTGAATGAGCAGGAACGTAATGAAAGACTTGTGCTTTCGACGGTGTTAAACCAGAATAAAAAGTGGCATTTTTTATTTGTTTTGCCTCGTGTTTGATTCTTGGTAATGCAGACAATCAACAGGGTAGAGGAGTTAAGTGCATTATAAATTACTGAGAGGGAGCCACCTCGCTCTTGGAGCTCATCCTGATGCTGCTGCTGCCACTTTGGGTTATGTGAGGAGTAAAGTACTTTAGCAGAGACCGTGGAGCTGCTCCACAGCACTCCTTTGCATATCAAATAAACAGCAGGGCATGATGGCGGTGCCAACCCAGACAGCTATGTTATATGTAAACAGTGATGCACATGCTTATGTCTATAAAGGTGCCATTGGAGTCTATTGAATATCTCCAGTGATACAGATCATGATGACATAGTGTCTGAGGTTGAAGTGGTTTGTGTGTGTAGTGTGTAT
>NC_060167.1:17472806-17487405 GCF_021292245.1 Micropterus dolomieu | reverse complement strand
GTCTTCTTCACCGACTTACTGTCCTTGTTCAGAGCAGATGTTCAGGGTGCTCCAGTGTCAGTGATGGGCAGTGTAAAAGCATGCTTACACATGTTGCCATATCGTTACAACTGGAGAAGGAAGTTATGTCATCGGCACAGCTGGCTCTAATATGTGCAGCAGCATTGTGTGAAAAATATAGAGCAGGGGTGGAGCCAAAACCAAAATTTTAGCTTGGACGCACAATAAGATCTTCAGCAGAGTTTCACAAGTTCCCATAAGTACATCATTAATTTTACACATACACATGCAAGGACCTGCATGGTCTCCCTGTCAATCCTCCCCATGCAGTTTTGTTTTCAGTGACAATAATTATGGGTTTAACAGTCGAGAAATTGGCTTGCTGCAGATGATAAAGGAAATTGCAGAATTCCATCATAGAGCATTTGTATTTTGACAGGGAGAAAGCTGAGCCAAGTGAAAAAAGATAACACACCCTTTTTGAGCGGCATGTCTGTGAGGGGCCGGTGTTTTGATATGTGCCTGTGTGGAGTGGGAAGGGAAAGTGGGCCCCTGTCTGGGAGAAAGGGCTGAAGCTCTGTTATGGAGCTTAAGTCTCCATCTATCCTAATAAAAAACACTTAAGCCAAACAGCCCCCTCTCGCTCTCCCTCTGTCTGATCCTGGGAGCTACCTGCCGGCCCTCCACAGAGCACATTTAATAATGGTCTCCTCCCCGAGCGATGGGCAGTCCATACGACTTTAGGCTTGAAGCGGCAGCGTGGTATTCTGGGAAGGCTGAGGGTTGTTGTATGAGCATGAAGGGTGTGGTTAGTTAGTCCCTGTCTGTTTCACAAACATAACAGTGCTTTAGTGTTTTCAATAATGATATTATGGTCTGGCATTTTTTCAAACTACTGAATTTAACCACACTTAAACTGGCACATTCATGTATATTTTTCCCCTCTTCGCTCTTTTTCACCAAAGCTTTTCAAGACGCCATTCTTTGACTGTGTATATGGAAGCAGTTTGAAGTGGTTTTGCTTTGCCATCATAATCCCTGTTTCTGTTCCACACAGACCCTGATGTGAATGAGCAGGAACGTAATGAAAGACTTGTGCTTTCGACGGTGTTAAACCAGAATAAAAAGTGGCATTTTTTATTTGTTTTGCCTCGTGTTTGATTCTTGGTAATGCAGACAATCAACAGGGTAGAGGAGTTAAGTGCATTATAAATTACTGAGAGGGAGCCACCTCGCTCTTGGAGCTCATCCTGATGCTGCTGCTGCCACTTTGGGTTATGTGAGGAGTAAAGTACTTTAGCAGAGACCGTGGAGCTGCTCCACAGCACTCCTTTGCATATCAAATAAACAGCAGGGCATGATGGCGGTGCCAACCCAGACAGCTATGTTATATGTAAACAGTGATGCACATGCTTATGTCTATAAAGGTGCCATTGGAGTCTATTGAATATCTCCAGTGATACAGATCATGATGACATAGTGTCTGAGGTTGAAGTGGTTTGTGTGTGTAGTGTGTATGGAGTCCTGAGACAATGTTTCAAATGATGAGCTTTACCTTCAGGATGTGACACTTCTGATTTGAAGCATCACAGGTGAACATGGTAATTAAAATTAACCCACTTACAGAGAATATAATTAGAAATTTTACACAAGAGGGATTTCATATTAACACTAACACTGTAGTCGATCATTCGTACTTGTTTCATGTTTTTATATTGCATTGTGTTGATAAATAGATGTATTTGAATAGCGCATGCTTTCATTTACAGTAAAAAAAAAAAAAAGAAGAAGATTTTCATGCTGAAAGCCCATGTTTATAGTCCCCTATTCTGTGCGCTCAATCCGTAAGGTGAAGATCCGTGACTCTTATTTTCATAACAAAGTGTTCCAAGGTCCAGCAAACAAACTGTTGTATGGATGTAGTATTGATTTCACATTCACACGTCCGGACTTAAAGGGACTATGGGATTGCCCATGAATCCCAAATCTGTGTGCTACTCACAGTCTGTCAAGTTGACATCCACTCTCTTCTGTAAACTGGCAAGATTATTCACTCAACAGGATCTCTCTCCTTTTCATCCTGCGAACTACAGGCCAATCCGGCCGCTGACAGCCAAGTGATAGCATACAGATGGAAATGAAGGCAAGCGGGGGAATGGTGCTGTTTGTCAAACACTGGAGGAAGCTTCTGGGTTCAGGGAATAGACTGCTGCTGCCCAAACTGGGTCTTCTGACTCTGATTTCACTTACTGTGAGGTTTCAGCACCCGAAATCTTATACTTACCACACTTATCGTACATGTTATATGCAAGCTGAACTTAGACCGCAATATGATCTGATTGCTACAAGATATTTATGTTGTAGAGCCATCAAAGTGACAAAAAGAAACCTCACTTTTTACCACAAGCTTGTTGCAAGACAGCTCCACAACCTTACACTTCCATTTCCTACACATACAGATGTGAAACACTTCACTATAAGCTATGAATTAAATTTATTTATATGCACCAATGATAAAGCATTATGTTACAGCACAAGTTGTATTCGACCTAAAGGGCCTGAAGATGTATGCACAAGAATTTATTTTCTCCCTCGGACGCCCTCCATTCGCTCTATTATGAACAACATAGTCCGAGCCAAAGAAGAAGACAAGTACACGAGGCTCTCACAGTGTGCTGAGGAGATGTCATTCATGTCAGTTATATGTGAAAAGTAAATTACCTACAGCCACTACGTTGATAACAATCATATAACAACTAAACTGGTCTCAAAAACTGATATGAGCAATATGTGCTGTGAAATGTGTTTCCTCCTCCTTGGGCAGACAGATAATATGTATTCATCCCTGTAGTCCAGCAAGCAATACAAAGAATGCATTCTGCCTGTTCAGTCATAATGTAGGCTACTGCTTGGAGATGGTCATTGTGCTCTCTGGATCACAATTCACAGTCACTGGAATGAAACCAATTTGAGCTCCTTTCAAGATAATGCAAATAAATATCAGCCCTGATTTACCCATTTTTTTATTACTTTCCTCTCTTCACTCCCTTATCAGCACACAGAGCATTTCTCTCTTTCTTAAGGGTCGAATGAAAGGTCTCTCTTTTCTTGAGAATCAAGGCAGAGGAGAAGCCTGGTCCAGGACTGATTCATGTCGCACATACTGGTGGGATGTTATGCATGGATAATTGATTGTCGAAGCAGCATGGCCACTGTTGGATCTTGATGGTGCTGCCGAAATGTCACCTTACTGATGTTACAGCGGCGCCAATATTAAAAAGGCTGGTCTCAAAGGCTTCCATCCGAGCACACTCCTCTCCCACTGTGTCTGGGAGAGACAGCACTGTTTGTCAGGCTTCTATTTCAGAGAGACAAATCTTGCATTCGCAACCTTATCTGCACAGGACAGTGCACCCACTTCCAGAGGTGCATTGAACATTTCCAATCATAGGGATATATCACTCTGCTTTTAAAGTGGAAATCAAAAGTGTGGGAATGGTGAAGAGAAAAAACCCCAGGAATAATTGAGATCGCATAGGATTTATTTATAGGTAGTTTGTCTCCTCCAAAACCCTGAAAAATTATACTCCAAGCTGCAAACACCCTCTTCGACAACAATAAAGAAGCCATCATTTTCGTGGGAATGTTTTCATACCAATTTGAAGAAGTTTTAAAGGAAAATTGTTTGGAAACGTCTCAGACATTGAGTCAGATAATGCAGTATGCATTTATATAAAAAGTAGGAGATTAAGTGAGTAGAATCCGGTTAATTTCAGAGTTAGGATAGTGTACATGAAGCTGAGCGGGGACTGGTAAACTGTGTTAATCTATAAAGGCTTATGCAGGTAAAAATAGTCTACACCTGCATGCCTTTTTACCTCCATAATACTTTGCAGAGGGAGACTATTGAGCATCCATTTCCATTACCAAGGAACAGAAAAAGGATATTTTACCATCAGTTTTTGGAGTGGCTTCGGTACATTGTTCAAAGAATGAAGCATACTGCTGCCATCAATTCAGAGGCCGGAGTGGGAAAAAACTGAACAGAAGGAGAATGTTTTGCTAAATTTGATGCACCATGAATTATGCTAAGGTGTAAATATTGGTATAAACCATACCACATAGGAATAAAACTGTTCTTATCAAGGTATGACAAGTTTATAAACTAGTCTCAGCAATCAGCCAATCAGCAGCATACACTTAATTTTATTTTGAGAAGTTTTTTTCTTTCTAAAAAATCATGTAAACTGTGTTGTTCTGTTTTGTTCTTTTCTTGAGCAATGGCAGTTTACATTTTGGAAATAATATTACAAAATATTTTTTAAAAATTGTATTAAGTATTGGATTCCCATTTTTGTATCTACTGTAAAAGGGATGGCCCTTTGCTTATTGTGTCTCTTTAACATACTGAAACCATTCAGAACTCAGGGCTTCCCCCATAATCAAGTGTGAATGAACATGTAAACTTAGCCAAGTATTAACAGAACTTGGCCTTTCCTCTGCACACAGCAGTTCATGCTGCTGCTGTGTGAATCCTAGTTGGCGTGACAGAGGTAAAAGGCAAACAGCTTGAGGAGTGAAGAGGACCCAAAACAGACAGGCGGGAACAGACCATACTGTTTGGCAGGGAGTTTCAGCTGAAAAGGGAGAAAGGAGCATTAATAGCCACCATATGTCTGCATATTCTAGGGTCTCCAGCGTAAATTTCATTACCCAATGCACAAAATGGACCATCTAAAAGACGTGTGTAACGTGGCCTGAGACAGCTACCGTGTGAAAAGCGGGCCGTTATGTGTGAGAGGCATGGCCTGATCTGTCACGCTGGGGTTTTTAAGGAAAAACTGGAGTAGCAGCTGTTTGGTTCACCTGTCCTGTCCTGTACACGGCTCTCCATCAAACCGGAGGCTACTGTCCTCACAGGCCTGCACCCACAGACGTGTTCCTCCACAGTAATCTCAGATGTAACACTCCTATCTAATGTGACAACATTTACAAGACCACGGCCCCTCTGTTTATCAGACTTGTACAATTATATGGTGTTCCATTTGTGTAAGCACACTGGTTATAGTGGGAGAGATATCCATAAACATACTGTAAGGCCTTTAGCCTGCCTGTACTCTGTGTCAAACCATATTTTTTCCACTGGACGTGGGATAAATCAACACAGAAAGACACTGTACTACACTTGTATTGCGGCATCAGGTTGCTGTGTAGGCTAAACTACATGATTGTGGGTTTTTTGATGGTAATTTTCAAGCACCTCCCAGTCAGAGAGCCGGAGTTCTGAGCTTCACTGTGGTTCACTGTGGGAAAGTCTTCAGCGCATAAATATGCACAGTGAGAGTATGTGATTGAATTAAATTTAACTGTTTGCACACATGTTCCCTTGTTTAAGGGGGAAAGTTACTACAGCACTGCTTAAGCCATGGATTATCTGTCTGCGTCCTCTGCCTCTTTAGCATCAACATGAATTCACCCACTCAGAGTCTATCACACATTCACAGAGCTCCCTGAGAGAGAGCGGACCTTAGGGAAGCCCAAGCAGGGGGGGACCACGATAGAGCCGCGTGGAGCTGAGCAGGGTTGTGGTTGAGCCCATGGGCATGGCCCTCTCACTCTCTGGCAACCACTTTGTTAGGCACACAACACTAATCCTCCTTGTGTCTTTATTGCCCTCTGTGTAGAGGAGCAGGCCGGGGCTGGGGGCGGCAGAGAGGGGGGGACACCGCTGCAGGGCCAGTATCACCAGCATTCTTGTTTGAAGATAGGCCACGCTGTACAGCATTAAGGCATCTAATAGAGGCAAACTGAGAGCAAAACAGACTGATACTCACTGAGAAAGAGAGTGAGAATAAAGAAAAAGGAGAGTCACTTTTGCCCATCCCCCCACTCCCCCCCACCCCTTAAAATAGTACGGGTGGGGGCATAATTTGAGGATAGGCAGATTATTGCAAGCAGAAATGACTGTGAGGCAATTCTGGTTCATGTTGTTACACACTCAATAATCTAAACAACACATTAATGTGCTGCCTTAATTTGTAATACTGCCTCTGTAGTTGAAAACAATTTGTCATGCGTTGATTTTGTAGGAATCTCATTTTGGATAATTCCAAAGCATTTAACGCAAATTGTTTAATGGATGTTGAGACATACATCCAAAAGTATATTTGTTCAGTTTATCTGTTTAGTTAGCAATATCTATACTATATCTGAAAATATTTGATGATTTGACAAAGGGGATTGCCTTTGTTGTAGCCTTACAAAGCCAACTTTTGTTTTGTTTTATTTTCTTTTTGTTATTTACAGAGATTATTGTTGAAAATATTCTCACACAGTTGTTCTTCCTTGTGAAATGTCCTACTCACAGTTGAACTCACTCAACTGGCGCCATCTTGTGTCTGTATGGAGCTGCCATCTGCCGACACAGGTGCATAAAATTCAATGTCACCTTTTCTCCCCAGATCTCCTCACTGTCCCCCAGCTGTCACCTGAGCGCTTGGCAGCATAAGGTAATAGCATCAAGATGCAATCAAGATTATATGCTTGTCAGTCACTACATGCACTCAGTGGCT
The DNA here is from genome assembly GCF_021292245.1 of Micropterus dolomieu. Lineage (NCBI taxonomy): Eukaryota > Metazoa > Chordata > Actinopteri > Centrarchiformes > Centrarchidae > Micropterus > Micropterus dolomieu. The sequence continues at coordinate 17,480,833 of NC_060167.1, read as the reverse complement.
TACAATGTGTGAAACAGACACAAGATAAAGCCTGTGGACAGATGGGAAGATAAAATGCTTCTAAATATTCATCAGTTTTCTGACTGCAGCAATGTAAGCCCTGAATGCTGCCATTAGATCACCGCGAGAGAAACCGGTTAGCACAAGGGTTAGACCAAAATGAGTTACTGTGTAGCAATGCAAAGAATAAATAAAGAAAAACATCTGAAATTTTTAATCTCTCCCCGTAGAAAAAAAAATACATTTCTGTAACCACTTTAAATTTTGTGGCACTCTTCCTTAGTGGGGATCTGAAACAGGGTTTGGAGCTGTATATCTCAACTGAACAGAGCTTTTGCTTGTAAGCTACATCCATATTAGCAGTCTATTTCCATGTTTACACCGCTCCATATTCTTTGCAATAGTAACAGGATTACTTTGTGACAAATGGTAATTTGTGGAATTCCCTCATTTCTGTTTGAGGATTTTTTTCCCCCCTCTGTCCCCTGTCTTATAAAAAAAAAGTTTCTGTATTCTCGTCTCCCCAGAGGTTTCATTCCAGAAGCCCTTCAGGTTTTCAAGCAGACCTCTGTGAAAGGCCAGATAAAGCAGAGCAAGGCCTAGTGGTGCAGGCATGAGGGAGCACAGGAGAAATAATAATACGCGCTACTGACGCACACCCTTTTTACTTCACAGGCAAATCTCACATATCTGAAGAACATACATACTGTACAGCATGCACTGAATTATCATTTCTACTAGTTTGTTTATATTGCTCATATACAAACTATGCATGCTTTTACAGCCATTTTCCTAATCATGCTGCAGTGTTTAAGACCCTTTTTATATACAGTCTATGGTTTAAGACTTTTAAAAGGATCCATTGGGCGTTATTTTATATTTTTTGGTTTGTTAATGAATATTGTAAAAAGACCGAAACCAAATGTGTTCTCAAACCTTTCACTCTTTCCTGTCTGTGGCTCTCAGGGCCCAAGCCCATTGTTCCCTACTGAAGACGTAAAACTATTAAAACAGGCCACAAATATATATAGTTTCATTTAAAAAACAATAAGTAATTTTCTAAAAGAGCTGGACACTTGTTTGTTTTTAGCTAATGTTACTGAAACAGGAGAAAACAGGGCATTTATTGTGGACTATTTTCAGCTGTGGATTAATATGTGCTAGTGAGTATTACTGCAGCAGGACAGTGTGTGTGGCTGACTAAATAAATTACTTCATTGTGATAAAGGAACATTTAATTTAGTACAAGGGTGTGGCTCACATACAGTATGTTTTTTTGGGGGGGGAAACAACGGTCATCTATGGCACAAAGGAATAAGCTATATCAGGTTAACTACAAAGACAGTCCTTGTAATAGGATCCATTTATTGATGAGTTTTGTCTTTTCATTGGATTTGTTGACCATAATAAAAATATAGAGAATTGCCAGTCTTATTGTCTAATGCGTTTTCATAATTTTCCAGGCATTTTTTAAAATCTCTTCTGTACTGAATAAACAATCTAAGTGTAAAGATTTTAACCTTCCTTGAAATGAGAAGTTGAAGCCCTGTGCAAACAGTTATATCATTATATTTGTCAGTTCTAAGTCAGACCCACTAATAAGTCGCTACACTGTCACTTTGAAACATTTCCTCAGTGTGATCATGTACCTTATGATTACTTACTGAAAGGAATTAGCAAATGTACATAAGTGAATTAATGTATGGAAATTAGCTCGAGTGCCACCGTGGGTCTGGTTCAGTTGATCCCCAGCTGCATATGTTGGTAATCACCGCTGCCTCTTGGATTCACTCACAGGCACGCAATAAACAACCTGCTGCCAGCACCCCCTACGCTTTTGTCTAATCTGCCGTTTCACTGGGCTCTGGTTTGTCGCACAAATATGAAAGTGAATCTCAGCAGCTGAATGCACAGAGGCACATTAACTAGGATGGGTGCCTGCACACTAAAGCCCCAGACGTTAAGTCTAGGATTTACACTGGAATATGATTCCCTAAATGTCTTAAGAGTTTTGGTGCAGAAGTTCTCAGAGAGATCTTGAAGAACTTGGCGAACTTGGTGACCTGTCGCCTCGTGCAAAACCATATTCATCACATTCCTGAATTAGCTCTTTGAATTGCACCTTACATCTGACGATAAGCCTATGATTAACTGGCAGGGTACAATGGATTTTTGGTGTCTCCAAAATGCCCAAGTAACATTTGTCCTTTGTATTCAAGACAGTGGTGGACATCACTGGATAAGGTATAAACTTCTTTCTCAAAAATTCCTTTGACATCCCATCCAGAATATTTAGTTAATGGCTCCACCTACTGGAAGAAAGGATGTACTGTCTGTTATTAAACATGCCACATGCCACTTTGCCCTGATGCCTGCTTGTAGCTTAACTATCACTGACTGGCTGGAAAACCTTCTGTTTCAAGTGATATACCACAAAGTTATAATAAAAATCTTTTTATCTTATCTGGGTGATCTTAATGGCACCATTTTTAGACTGCAAGCTGTCTAGTGGTAGCTTGTAGAGATGCTGATTATGCTGATATCCCTTGTTTATGGTTTATTAAAATGCACTGAAATTAAAACACTAAAATTGACATGGTATGTTTTCCTTATATAATGTATTATCATTCTTATTTGTATCAATGAGTTAATAATCATTCAAATAATCATAGTCCCCTGGAAAGCATATATTAGCCATGTTTAATTTAGTTGGTGTTTGTCCAGGATTTATGAAGTTCACTCAAAAAATATTATTTTGGTTAAAAGGCATTTATTTGCAAAACATCACTAGATCACAGTGCATATTCTGAGATATTCTAATATAAAATAAAAACTAATAGATAATACTGGAGCTTTAAGTTGTCCCCATTTATCACCCTAACGATCTCAAACAGACCATTTCAGCTGGATGGCTGAACTTTATTATCTCCCTGCAGAGGGCAGAAGCACATTTGATTTGTTTTCTGTTCTGGTAAGTGCAGGTGTAAATTTGTTGTATTTGTTTTGCAATTCATGTCTCTTCGGTTCATAAACTGGTTTAAGCTTTGACACTATTTAGGCAAGGGATCATACTTGACGTGTTTGTTGTTATTGATGTACACAGTGATGAAATGTATTTACTCAAGTACAATACTTAAGAACAAATTTGAGGTACTTGTGCTTTACTTGAGTATTTCCATTCTATGCAACTTTATAGTTAAATATTGTACTTTTCACTTTACTATATTTGTCTGACAGCTTTAATTACTAGTCACTTTTCAGATTTCATTTTTCATATCATTCCTGTCCAGCGAAAAACCATGTATCTCCAAATTTGGTGATTTTGAATTTAAATCCTAATAAACTGAAGGACTGAGTGTCAAACCAGCTCTACACATGATCCCTTTACCTATACAGGAGTAAAATGCAGCATGCACATTAATACACCAGTAATATTAATCCAAAAACATAATAAAACAATGACAAGACCCATTTTTCTGCAGAATGAGTTATTTTACTTTTGATACTTTAAGTACAATTTGCTGATAATACTTACATACATACTTAAGTAAGGCTTTAAATGCAGGACTTTCACGTGTAGTGGAGTATTTCACAATGTGGTATTGGTACTTGAAGCACCCTTTTAGAAAGGGGGATAGAGGGACCCAGCCTGGCAACATTTCTCCTGTCAAAACCTCACTGCGGAGCTTGCCAGTTGCACATTGAAGTTAGCGTCTTTGCACTTGGCAGTAGCATAACTGCAAGCTAACCATGGCAGGCAAGAGGGCGTTAGTAATCCTGTCTAAAGGCGCAGAGGAGATGGAAACGGTTATTCCTGTGGACATCATGCGTAGAGCTGGGGTTTGTAACACGTCTGCAGGCTTGTATGTTAGCTAGCTAAAAAAAGCCACTGACCAACATCATTAAAGTTAGCCAGCTAGCCTGAATTTTTAAGACGTTTGTCACCCTTTCAGTGAGTCCACAACAATATTAGGATTTGTCAAGAAATACTGCCACTGTGGTAATGATGGAAATTACAGCGTAACATTAGGCGACATTTGTAAAGGGCAGCGTTAACATTAAGTTAGCTAACATGAACATAAATGAACCTGCTAACTTTGCCCAACTAGGAGCATTAGAGTCACAAACACTGCTTTAACGTTCGTTGTGTGAATGTAATAATAATAAACTATTACGTTAAGCTATAGCTAATAAGCTGTTAACTATTGACGCTCTCTCAACCTTTAAAGCAAGCACAAACAGGGTCTAAGTTAAATGTCAAAGTCCACCGTCGACGCACCTCTCCGCCATTTGATAGCTTTCAAAATAAAAGTTCCCTTCAGCCATATACAGACAGGATGCCGTGCCGTGTCATTATGCTAATGCTGTACTTTTCATATTACCTGCCCAAACCTGTAGATTGCAGTGACGGTCGCAGGACTAACGGGCAAAGAGCCAGTCCAGTGCAGCAGAAACGTCGTCATTTGTCCTGATGCTAGCCTAGAGGATGCCAGCAAACAGGTTGGGCTAAGTATCCATCTACTAACACTGTAATTATTACATGTTAAAACGGTAGCATAAAGCAGTCAAAGCCGTATTTTGTATTTTTTTTATTAGCTCTATTAATCAAACTATTTTGGCATTTAGGTATTCTGCAATTTAAAACCTTGCAGTCTCCTTTAATCTGTATTTATTCTTTTTTTTTATTGAAAATATAAATATTTGCATATATGTGCAATGTGTGTGTACTGTAGCATTAAGTGGCTACAACCATATGGAATTAATAGCTATATCCATGGCTTCAACTTACAATTAGTTTGTTCAACCCCCTGCTGTAAAATGACAAATAAATTATCTGGATTCCTTGATTGATTCTTGATCTGTCATGGTTTGCATCCCAGGGCCCATATGATGTAGTGCTTCTGCCCGGAGGAATGCCAGGGGCCCAGAATCTGGCTGAGGTGAGATATACTTAGAGAAACTACACATAAATGGCTCAATTTCTTCATGTTTTGATCTGCTAGGGTTCAACCATGTACTTCCATGGGCCTGGGTCAGTCATGTGTTTACATTACAGCCTTGCTGCTCTGTTATGGTCCTGCTTAGTAGCAGGGACAGAGAGTAGCCCAGTGATTCTCAAACTTTGTCCATCATAATGTCCCCTTTTTGGAAGCAGAGAAAATGTCATGCCCGCAACCCCATTTAAAATAATATATTCTTGCAACAATTGATAACATTGTGGAAATTACAACAAATGAGAAGATGAGTTGAAGCGAGAATGGTTGGGGTCCTGGCAAGACTTTCCCTGTGGAGAGCGAGCCATATGGAGGATGAGGTTTTGCATGGCAAACTCTTTCTTGTGGGTTTGGTGGGGTGGGGCTTAGTGGAGTCACATGAGCAGCAGAGAGAGAAGGTTTTGCATTGTATGTGCAATTGTTGATGACTACAGCTTAAAGCTGATGATACACGGAGCAACTTTTAGAGCAATGGTGCTGGACAATGTTGCCGTCAATGGTAGTGAGTAAAGATTACTACCGTAATAACCTTCCCCCATCACTCCGCCACCCTCCCCGCACCACCGCTATCCGTTCAAAACATAGTCGGACTTGCCACCAGCAAGATTGCCCAGCAACATTGCTCAAAAAGTTGCCCCGTGTATCATACCAAATAAGCCACGATCACAGTTTAAAATAATATAATAACAATAATAAATTTTATTTGTAATGCACTTTACATTTGAAACAAATCTCAAAGTGCTACAGTTAAGATCACACTTTTTCGTTACATTTTTATATCCTTTTTATTTAACTTAAGTTTTTAACTTAAGTTTTACGTGGGTCAAGGATTTTAGTCATCCGACATGGATTTTAATCTAGATGACCGTAAAAACGCTATCAAAGCTACTGATCACAACAAAGCTCCGGCGACTAACGTTATGCTAGCCGAGATAACTCTGCCCCATGAGGACTGCTCACTCCTTAAGAAAGCGAACAAGAAGATTGCTGACCTAATGGAATACATCCAACGACTTTCAGAGGAACTCAAAGAGAAAGATTCCCTGCTGACTGGCTTTATGGATGTGGCTTCAGTACAAGCCAAACAGATTGTTTCTCTTAGAGCAACCGCCAACATCCAGGACACCGTGTTATCAGACCCCTCTAGCCTTCCCAGGCTTTCCTCCTGCTCAACTCCGAAGCATCAGTCAACCTGGGCTGAAGTGGTGGTCCGTGGCTGCAAGAGAGGCTCGGATGGGGCTACCTCTCCTACGCACATCGGCCTCTCCAACCGCTATGCAGCCCTGTCTGACAACACTCCGGGTCCGTCCAGCGGATGATGATAATAATAATCTTTATTTGTAGAGCACTTTTCAAAAACAAGTTACAAAGTGCTTGATGCACCTGCGGCTTCGAGTCTCCCTGATGCGGATCTCTTTCGGCAGACAGTGCCTGCCGACACTATTGCATCTCCTCCACCGGCTACATCTCCTGCACTGGGCCGCCGGTCTGCCGCTGGGCCTGATCGGTGGCCGTCATCCCTTTAAAAAACCTCCGCTTCCCGACGTAGGATCCTGAAGGAGGCTGTGCTCAGACGCTCCGGAGGCCGTCTCTACCCTGCACCGTCGGGTAGCCCTTCTCTCAGGTCTGTTACTGCTACTCCAACACAGCACTCGGCAGCTCATGCACTCCATCCTCAGTCCGCACGCAGTGTTGAAGCAGATTCTGCTCAGTCCTGCTCTGGAACCCCACAACCGGCATCTCCTCGTCCTCTTTTCTCCCCATCCACGCTAATAATTGGTGACTCCATAACCAAAAACATCCGTTTCTTTAACGCTACCACTCACTGCTTCCCCGGTGCCACCACAGCTGACATTTTAAAAAAACTCCAGGACCTAATGCCATCGCTTCCGTCCTCCATCACAAGAGTGATAGTCCATGTCGGAACAAATGACAAAGCTCTTCAGCAGTCTGAGCTGACAAATATCAGATTTTAACCGTCTTTTTAACTTTTTAAAGCAGTGCGGAAAGTCCGTTTTTATCTCTGGTCCCATTCCCACAGTTGGTCGCGGTGCTGGCCGCTTCAGTAGACTCCTTGGGCTCCATGACTGGCTCCAGTCCGCCTGCAGGGCTCATTGTGTGTGTTATGTGGATAATTTTAATATTTTTTGGCAAAGAATGTCTCTTTTTAAGACAGACTTCACCCAAACAAACGGCTCAGAAATGTTAGCTGCGCACATACAGCATGTGGTGCGGTCCACACATGACTTACGTGAATGACTAATCATTCATGCAGCACACCTGGACACACCACCGGTCACTGAACAGATCTCTGCCTCACTGCCACAAACAACTGTTTCCAACTGCTGGCATGTAAAGCCGTCTGCTCCCAGCGTTGTTCCAAAGACTTCTATTCCTGTCATCATCACGCATAGACCAGTAAACCGAAATGTGCACATCCCACACAGAAATAATAGTAATCTCTTAAGGATTAGGACAACTGCACCAACTCCAGCACCTAGAACAAACTCATTTAAAATGGCTCTCTTCAATGTGAGATCTCTGTCAAATAAGACTTTTATCTTAAATGATTTTATCTTGTCTGCAAATCTAGATTTTATGTTTTTAACTGAATCATGGCTGCAAATGAATGACTATAGCCAGCAAGCTGAACTGTGTCCGCCTCAATATGATTGTTTTAGTCAACCGAGGGTCAGTGGTCGTTGTGGTGGGCTAGTGAGCGTGTATAGGAAATATTTAAAATGTCATCAAGTACACTGTGATGAATTTAACTCCTTTGAAGTTCTCACTCTTAAAGTTGGAGGGCTGCAACCTATCATATTTGTTATAATTTATCGCCCACCAAAACCGCCTGGAGGATTTTTATCAGAACTTCCTGAAATTTTATCTACTCTGGTTTTAAATTATGACAGAATTGTTCTTTGTGGCGATTTTAATATTCATGTTGATGACCCCACCAATGTTAATGCAACTGACTTTTTAAATATGGCCACTTCTTTTAACTTCAAACAACATGTCAAAGGGCAAACACAT
>NC_060167.1:17470680-17472706 GCF_021292245.1 Micropterus dolomieu | reverse complement strand
CAAAGACAATGATGGTGCACTTCTACACCGCCATCATTGAGTCCATCCTCACTTCCTCCATCACCATCTGGTACGCTGCTGCCACTGCCAGGGACAAGAGCAGGCTGCAGCGTATCATTCGCTCTGCAGAGAAGGTCATTGGCTGCAATCTTCCTTCTCTTCTGGACCTGTACTCCTCGAGGACTCTGAGGCGAGCAGGAAAGATTGCAGCTGACTCCTCCCACCCCGAACACAAACTGTTTCAGACTCTCCCCTCTGGCAGGAGGCTGCGGTCCATCAGGACCAAAACCTTTCGCCACAAAAACAGTTTCTTCCCGTCTGCAGCTAGCCTCATTAACAAGGCCCGGGTCCCCCACTGACACTCCCCCTTGCAAACGATACAAATGTCTCTGCACATGTAAATACTGTTTCATCTCGTGTCGGGTACAGATCTGGCACATCGCACATATTTGTTGTTGATTGTTGATCTTTGTTGTTGTATATTTTTATGTCAGTTTATATATTTATATGTACACAATATTCTCTTCCGTTACATGACTTTTGCACGGCACAGACCCAGAATAATACACATGTATATATCTGAAACATTGTTCTTCCATTCCATATTTATATATTTCTACATTTATTTATGTTGACTGCATGTTTGTTTACTTGTAGCACCTTATCATCACAGAAAATTCCTCGTACGTGTAAAACACTACTTGGCAATAAAGCTCCTTCTGAAACTCATTCTGATAAGGTTATTGTTCACCCCTTTATATATGTGTGAAGAATCCACTGGTTCAAATCAAGACACGTTGTGTGTCATTTAAGCCACATGCAACATTTTCTACATAGCCAGTCAGTCTGTAATGAGACAACATAAAGATAATCTTGACCTTGGGTTACCTAACAGATGTATAACAGTGCATCCTTATCAACTCAGCTGCATCAGTCAGCCAACAAGCAGGCAGAGAGGAGAGACAGAGTCTGGCCTACAGTTTTGGAGAGGCCCTGGCTGTCACCTTTGGCTTCCTTTAGCTCAGCAATTGACCCTATCATGACCTGCGGAAAACCTGGGTCATAGTACCCTTAAATTCCTTCACAAATACAAACAGTGATAGTGAAAATGTAAAGAAAACAAGCAAATGCAACAGGAATGAAAGTGTTAAAATGAAATACTTGATCATCAGCTCCATTAACTGCATGCCATGTTGAGGTTTTAGTGAGGATAATGTTCCTGTGAGAGGAGCTGCTCACCTTGGGGCAGTACTGGCACTGTCAAATTTGATGGCAGCGTACTCATTTGTGTCCAGCGAGTGACACAAAATAAATACTGTAATAAAACTGGATGTAAACTCACACACTGAAGGAGAGCGGGACTTCTCATATCCTCCTACAGCACAGGAAACTCTGTCTGTAGGGTAAAAGGAGGCTGAATAAGAATTAGATGTTTGTCCCCTAATGTTCTGTCCATTCTTGTACCAGACGTAGTAATGATGACCAGGTAAAAGACAACTGCTGTGACACTTCAGCTGTGCCCAGTTAGAAGACTCATAGACCTGTAATCTGCTCACCTGCACCTGGAGATCTGAATAAGGGACAAAAATCTTAACTTTAGACTGAACTGTCAACACACACACAAAGATGTTGAGTAACCTTCATAAGATGTTGACCATTTGGAACTAAATAAATAAATATTCAGATGAAAATGTTACCTGTGACAGACAGAGTGACTCCAGGTAAACCAGTATATTTCCCACGTTCTTGGTTTGTTATGAACCTGAACTTGTACTCAGCTGAGTCGCTCTCTCTCAGGTCTGTGATTCTCAGAGTGCAGCGGTTCTTATCACAGCTATACGTCACGCGACCTGAATACTCCGGGTCCGATCTCAGATCCACATAAACATTATTACTCTCTTTCGTAAACCAGAATGTTTCCTCAGCTTTGGTATCATGATTATTTAAGCTGGAGGGATATATGTAGGTGCAGCCTAATTCCACTGTTGATCCTTTTACGGCACAGATCGGAGTAGAAGTGTAAATC
>NC_060167.1:17388473-17470660 GCF_021292245.1 Micropterus dolomieu | reverse complement strand
ATGTTGAGGTTTTAGTGAGGATAATGTTCCTGTGAGAGGAGCTGCTCACCTTGGGGCAGTACTGGCACTGTTAAATTGGACAGCAGCGTACTCAACAAGTTCTTCCTCCTCCTCTTCCTCCTTTTGTCTTCGGGGGACAGCTGGTATGATGTTGGAGTAGACAGGATCTGTCTGATTATTGGAGAAGTGGAAACTGGCATAATGAAGGTCATCCTGCTCCCTGTCGTCTGGTCTATCTCCAGGCTCGGATGATTGCTTGGAGGATCTCTTTTTCCTGGTTAGAATGAATTAAAAAACAAGGAAATAATACTTTAATAATACTAGTTGCCAAACTGACTGCTAATAAGACTCTGGTATTTAATGTACAATGCATTAATAACACAAATCTACTCACCTTATCAGAAGGAGGACAGAGAGCCATATGATAGCCAGGAAAACAGCAGGGATTGTTCCAAAGACTGCTGATTTCCATACTCCTGGGAAAACTGGCATTGAGATTAAAACAGTGGAATTAATTTGTAACTGATCCATGGATAGCTTGTATCTGCAAGTGTAACGTCAGTGTTTATTGAAAATGGAAGCAGTAGCAAACAAAAGCCCAGCGGAGGAAGAGAAAGAAGCAGCTGCAATAAAAAAAATATCCCGCTAATGTGTAGCTTTTTCAAAAAAGCAAGAAATGAAGCGGAGGATGTCGAGCTAGCCAATGTTTGTTTGGGTGCACCGTCTACTCTACCAGCTATGCTCAGCCTCAGTACGTTAACTGTAGCTAACTTTAGGAAAGAAACGGAAAAATAGACAAAGATGACGGTCCGCAAACACAACGAAGTAACTCCACCTGAAGCGCGGTGGCTGGGACAATCATCTGCACTATGGGGATTGATTACAAAGAGTCCGGGGGGAAATTCTTCTCAAAGGGATTTCAGCCTTTCAGAATCTGGTGGCTAACTATCCAGCATCACGGAGGGGGAACGAGGCCAGCTGAAAGACATGCTATCATATTATTATTATATATGTAACAACACTGCCCAAAAAAATAAAGGGAAAGCTTAAACAACACAATGCAACTCCATGTCATTCACACTCCTGTGAAATCAAACTGTCCACTTAGCAAGCAACACTGATTGACAATCAATTTCACATGCTGTTAGCCAATTAGCAAGACACCCACAATAAAGAAGTGGTTCTGCAGGTGGTGACCACAGACCACTTCTCAGTTCCTATGCTTCCTGGCTGATGTTTTGGACACCTTTGAATGCTGGCGGTGCTTTCACTCTAGTGGTAGCATGAGACGGAGTCTACAACCCACACTAGTGGTTCAGGTAGTGCAGCTCATCCAGGATGGCACATCAATGCGAGCTGTGGCGAGAAGGTTTGCTGTGTCTGTCAGCGTAGTGTCCAGAGCATGGAGGCGCTACCAGGAGACAGGCCAGTACATCAGGAGACGTGGAGGAGGCCGTAGGAGGGCAACAACCCAGCAGCAGGACCGCTACCTCCGCCTTTGTGCAAGGAGGAGCACTGCCAGAGCCCTGCAAAATGACCTCCAGCAGGCCACAAATGTGCATGTGTCTGCTCAAACGGTCAGAAACGGACTCCATGAGGGTGGTATGAGGGCCCGACCTCCATAGGTCGGAGTTGTGCTTACAGCCCAACACCGTGCAGGACGTTTGGCATTTGCCAGAGAACACCAAGATTGGCAAATTCGCCACTGGTGCCCTGTGCTCTTCACAGATGAAAGCAGGTTCACACTGAGCACATGTGACAGATGTGACAGAGTCTGGAGACGCAGTGGAGAACGTTCTGCTGCCTGCAACATCCTCCAGCATGACCGGTTTGGCTGTGGGTCAGTAATGGTGTGGGATGGCATTTCTTTAGGGGGCCGCACAGCCCTCCATGTTCTCGCCAGAGGTAGCCTGACTGCCATTAGGTACCGAGATGAGATCCTCAGACCCCTTGTGAGACCATATGCTGGTGCAGTTGGCCCTGGGTTCCTCCTAATGCAAGACAATGCAAGACAATGCTAGACCTCATGTGGCTGGAGTGTGTCAGCAGTTCCTGCAAGAGGAAGGCATTGATGCTATGGACTGACCCGCCCGTTCCCCAGAACTGAATCCAATTGAGCACATCTGGGACATCATGTCTCGCTCCATCCACCAACGCCACGTTGCACCACAGACTGTCCAGGAGTTGGCGGATGCTTTAGTCCAGGTCTGGGAGGAGATCCCTCAGGAGACCATCCGCCACCTCATCAGGAGCATGCCTAGGCGTTGTAGGGAGGTCATACAGGCACGTGGAGGCCACACACACTACTGAGCCTCATTTTGACTTGTTGGAGTAGTTGGATCGGCCTGTAGTGTGGTTTTCCACTTTGATTTTGAGTGTGACTCCAAATCCAGGCCTCCATGGGTTGATAGATTTGATTTCCATTGATAATTTTTGTGTGATTTTGTTGTCAGCACATTCAACTATGTAAAGAAAGGAGTATTTAATGAGATTATTTCTTTCATTCAGATCTAGGATGGGTTAGTATAGTGTTCCCTTTATTTTTCATGGCAATAGGCCTGAGAGAGAGAAATCTCTCATCTCATGGGATCAAGGTTATGCCACTACTTATCAAAGTTTCCTCCTCACTAGAGGAAGAGGTGTCCAGGCAACAGCTATCACAGTAGAAAGTTAACTCAATTGCGCGTGTCTTTATTCCACTGCAGCAAAGTCGCAGACATCAGCCCAAGGATCGGTACGTGATGTCACCGTCACACGGAAGCGCTTCCGCCAGCTGCACATACAGGTCCGTGTGTTGCGGTGGATCACTTACTGATCCTTCAGAAATGCTTGGAAAAAATGTAGCATGTGTGGACGCTACTCGGTCAATAAAAGCACTTTGATTTGATTCAGAAAACAGCACCAAGCTACTGAGAAATGTAGTTAAACTAGTAACGGCTTTACTTGTAGCAACGCTACTGCCCAACACTGCTCGTATGGAGGGCATGTTGAAGCAAACTCGGTGGCAGTAGAGCGCTGAGACGATGACTGTTGCAGTCAAAGACGGAGCAACTTTCTGCTCTTTAATTTATTCTGTGCACAGTCGAGGGCTTCACTGTGTTTGTCATGTCACCGCTCTTGGCAGCAATTATCTTATGTCGCAAATATTGCATTGCGTGCTGTTACATCAAGCCTGGTACAATGTAGCCACACTTTTGATTTTCTCCACGTCTTTTACATCCACGAGCCACGTCTCTGTGCATAACCGGCGTGAACTAGTGTTTACATCACCGCAGCCAATTACAATCACTCTTACATTTGGGCACATCAAGCATGCTGCATGCTTATTGGCTCATTGATGTTAACATGAACCTTTTTAGGTATCGAAATTTGGCACCGAAAGACAAGACATTTTTTGATACTTGATGGTATTGAGGCAATTCGGTCGGTGCCTAAAAAGCATTGAACTCGAAACCCGGTCCTAGTTAAGGCTGCTAAGAGTGGCCTAACCAGTTATTAGGTTTAGGGGGCACTCACTTTTTCACACAGGGCCATGTAGGTTTGGATTTTTTTCGCTTTATACCTTCATTTAAAAACAGCTAAAAATCTTTGTCTAATATTTCAATTTGTTTGATGTGAAACATTTCAATGTGACAAACACTTTTTCTCGTGTGCGTGTGTGAGAGAATACCTGTGATACACCTTTCAGTTCTTTCTAAACACTAACACATCTATACACTGATAAAAATACTGCTAAATATTTCCTTGGCCCAGAATAGTCAGAAACACATGATGGGATGTGGGCTGTGTTCCACTCGATGGCGTCATCTCTGAGCCCAACTACCTGCTCGGCCACCTGTTCAGTTACCTGATGCCCGAGTAATCTGTACCGAAAAAACAATTTCAATAAGATATTATCAAAACTGCCAAATTACCAAGTGGAGGAGGTGCTTATGTTTTGGAGGTAAAATGTGTTACAGCATACCATTATAAATGTAGCATTGTTGTGGTAAAGAGATGCTCGGGCCTGCAAATCATATTCTGCAGACGTAAGAGAAAATGCTTGTTTGGTACAGAGCCTAGCAAAAATTCGCAAGTCATTGATTTGTGCTAGCATTACTTGCAAATACTATCTGCAAGGTGGGGGTCAGTTTCACATGAACTGTAGCACTTTGTTAGATTGCTGAAGACAACAATTGGTTAACAGCCAATATGATATGGTATTTTGAATCTTGAATATTCCCTTTTTTAAACTACTGCTCAACTATATTGAGGACAGTAAAATAGGCTGTTTATGCATACACTTTTTTTTTTGATATTTGATATACAGTAGTATTTATTATAACAAGTTATTGATTCTTTTAGGGAGTAATCCTCTCACTTAACCACCCTCTGCTTGGACATGGGGGTGCACTGCCAACAATTAGACCTGGACCTGATAGGGATTTTAAGGCATGCTCACAGCATATAGGAGGCAACTTATCGGAGCTTGAACCAGGTGCTGCCAGATTTCTTGTGGTTGACAAACACTTTTTCTCGTGTGTGTGTGAGAGAGAGAGAGAGAGAATTATATTGCGTAGTTCATTTTACCAGTTTGCATAATAGGGCACAGGGTGTATGGATGTTCTTATGTGCTTGCATATAGCTTTGACATAAAATACCGTGTTGACTTGCTATGCAGCCAATAAACTTTGAACCTGTTTCAATGGAATCCACGAAATCTCCATGAAGGAGTGCCTTGTCATTGGATTTAAAATGAACACACATGCTTCTCGCTTGCTTTCCCTCCGTCCCACCCTTCTTCTCTTTCACCGTTTACAGCTCACTCTGATTCACTGAATGCATGCTTACTCAAATGCTGACAGTGCAAAGGCAGGTGGGGGTGTGTGTGTGTGTGTGTGTGTGTGTATAGAGGAACGAGGGAGGGGCATTTTCTTTAATGCAACTGCTCTGCTCAGTGACTCTCCAAGCTCACACATTTATTCTGTCCCTTCTCTCCGTCTCTTTCTCCCCCCTCTGTTCCCCATCCCTGTTCTGTCTGTCTGGTGTCACTTTATTTATTTTTTTCTGCCTTTCTCATGTCAGACATACATGCTTCTCTCACTCAGACACATAATCTTGGTCTCACAGGATCTCACATTCACCAGTCTTGTATCATCCCTCCTCCCTCTCCGTTTTCCTGCTCAATCTCTTGGATTTTGGCCGCGGCTCCTCCATCACAGCTACAGTATTCTGCATTTACTCCCTGGTTCTTCTCACTGCGTCAGGATTCAGCAGCAGACTGAGGTGGGTGTTTTTAAAGAGCATCATTGCTAGGTCTGAGGTTCCATGTCTTTTGCATCTCTCTCTTTCTCTCTCTCCCGCTCACTCTCGTGCTCTCTCTCTTCCTCTCTCACCCCTCTCTCTTCCTGCCTCTTCTCACTTTGCTCTGTCAGTGGGATGATTGTGCTTGTCTGTTCCTACAAGGGAAGAAAATGCCATACACTCTGTATGCAGCTGCATTTAACATTGTCACACACTATGCTAGTGAGGTAGCATATCTACCTGTCCAGATCTGACTGTCTCAGAGCTGTGAGTACGGTTGATAGTGCCACTGCTGCATTGAAAGCCATCTTTGCATACGTTATTATACTGGCATGTATTTTGCGCTCCCCCCCCCCCTTCTGTCTCTGCTCCATTACTCTCCTCTGTCTTTCATGTTTTATGCATGCTCTGTCCTTTTGAATACATGCCAGATACTTGGCCATGCTGTAGGATTTATAAAGAACTACCTGAAAATAACCAGAAGTGAAAGACAAAATCCACATGCACACACAGGCGCATTCAGACGGGAGGTCCAGTTTCTTTTCACCTTGCCCGCCTCACTGCTGCTGCAGCTCCATCTGTTGCAGTTGCCACAGCCAGCAACACCCTGAAGCCAGGCTTTATCTGTTCTCCCAGTGTTGTGATGTGTGTTGCTGAGAGGTTGTGACAGTCATCTGTGCCTGGCCGAATGTGTTACTGTGTCATTTAAATGTGTGTAGGTGTTCATGCTGAGGCTGATTGTTGTGGGCCAGTCTCTCTGCATGCCTGTGCGTGTTTGCACACGTGTGTGTGTGTGTGTGTGTGTGTGTGTGAGAGAGAGCTCTCTTGTATACAGTATGTGTGCTTGCCTGCACATGGGCTCTGGTCCAAGAAGAAAGCACAGGAGAGGCAGGCTGCAGGGGTTCAGTTTGGTGCAGTAAGCTGTTGAATGCTCTGTAACAAGCAGGCAAAGGCAGATTCATGGGCTGGTGTGTCCTTTCACTCGGCTGGTACATCAATATTGCAGAAAGCACTGCTTTTTCTGAATTGTCTGGAATGAATGTGTCCTTGAGTAGCCAAACTCTTAACAAAGTTCATTGTTGTTGTTAATACTAACATATAACTGATGAGACATGTGTTTGTGTGGATGCAAGAGCAGTAACAAGGTTTTTCATTGTTCTGTACTTGTTATTGTTGTATTTTAAGGAAAGGCACTGACAGGGCCCAACAAACAACACTATTAACTATACTTTAAACATGTCTTCAAAGACGTTCTAGTGACATCCTATGGCAACAGGAAAGGCAGATTCATCTGGAATTTGCACAAGTGCTTTGGTTAAGTGTCATGTCTCATACTTAAGCTAGAAACAAAGGAGACACAACTTCTGTTGATGATGGATCTGCGTTTTTCTAAGGTGAACCGTAGACACATTTTCGAAGACTGTTAATTCCCGTGAGGTTTGTATGCTTCTGGGAAATGGCCATCTTCAGTATGCAAACTAGTTGCAACAAAGTGCAGCTGCAGTTTATAGCATTAATGAAGAGGGCAGCATATTCATATTATGTAACCTAATACATGACACAAACAGCTTTCTCATCCAGCATTCTGTGTGATATATTGATTATTTTGTCTGCATTTTATACCTTATTGTGCTTTTCTGGCCCAGTTGTCTTTGGTTAGAAGGTAGCTCTGTTGTGTTGCTACTAACAATATTGGCAACATTTTTTTCACCTACAATGTCTTACTTGTATTTATATATGCTAAATACACAAGACAATTTTTTTTAAAAGGTAGCTTCAGAGTTATTTTGAAGGCGCTTTGGACAGAGCTTGACAAACGCCTTGTCTACACCAGCCACACAACGAATCAGTGTCTTATTCATTGATCCACATCACAATTATGTTCTGAAATTTTGACATTTTTGATGCTGATTCATTTTCTGTCAATCGTTAGTTATTTACGTCACACGTAGTGAGGTGCAAGTCATTATGCAGCCAGGATAGACAGCTGTGTTGGATCTGTATCAGTTGCGCTTTTGACATTTCACTCAGCCCTCTCACTAATGTAGGTCCTGACTCTCTGCAGTTTTTACAGCTTGGTCTGCTGGATGCTCCAGTGGGGGTGTTTCCTAAACTGAGCTCAGTAATCATTCTGCAGCTCCCAAGGGGCATCACTTGCACAAAAACACACACATTCACGCACAAACACAGGAACTCACTTAATTTATCACACATTTATTCAGCAGGTTTGTTGTTCTTCTCCTTAGTTCCCAAAATGTTCAGCATTTCTTTGCTTTTGAAATTACAGATTTTGTTATTAGATATGGGCTGAGATGGTCTAAACATTTTCAAATCAAAATCCTGATTTGAAAGACTGCAGTTTTCTAACTGTAGGAGCCGTGATTGCCGCGAGTGGTTTCATTGAGTAAAAAAGTTTCCAATAAAAAAATCTGATATTTCACATAATCTTTGTGCAAAAAGTTAGAGCATATAATAAATAAACAACACCCCAAAAGCACATTCATCTATAGAAATTGATATAAAAAATTAGGCAACCTGTAAGAACCACCATATTTATTCACCCCCTTCTATATAATTACCAAGCATTTCATTTGGACATTAACATCCAAAAAAACGTCATTAGCTTAAAAGGTGATTAGTTTGTATTGCTAATTTGCTTTACTTAGCTAAACTCCTCCATGGTCACCATTGTCCTTTCTTTTTCTAAGTAACCAGTTTTTCAGACTCATCTGAAAATTGAAATAATCTTTACTATCAAGATGTACATTATGTGTACAGGACAGAGTTGTGCACCAATTTGTTTAAGCTTGTACCTGATGTTCCTAATACTCGACAAGTAAGTAGTAATGAGATGCAGCTAATTAACATTACTTATAAATTTAGCTAACGTTACATAGCAGCAAAAACAAAACTTAATGTTAGTCTTTCCTTTTCAGCTCCAGACCGGAATCTGAAGCCCTGGGAGACGTTTGATTGCTAACCACCTTCACCAGCAGTTGGGGAAACAGGCAAGACTTTTTTTGGGAAGCTGTAGCATTTATTAACTGACATTCTTTAACCTCTGTACATTTACTGCCAGACTAACAACTTAAGCTTACGTTTTCCTCTGCTCCGCACACTTTCATATGCACGTTGTAGTGGCGCACATATTTCAGCAGTGTTGGTGTGCCACACCTGAAAGAATATAGGGGAGTTTATTTAATTGTAGGGAGTGCGTTACTTTGGTATTCTCTACGACATACAGTAAATGCAGTGTTGTGGCATATTATGCGGAGATAAAAACTATAACATATTTTAATCCGAATCTGCAGTGGGAGTAAATTTCCGATAATTGATTTTTCTCCATTGAGACGTAATACTTTAATAATACACAATGCATCTAAGAATCAGTTTTTTTTACCCCACCCCTACTGGTTACATTGCCTTGTTTGTTTGGCAGGTAATTAGCAGCTAGCCAGGTAGTGAATGAATGATGAAAACATGGCAGATAGCTAACAGTTATTAATCTCTTAAGCTTCAGATACATCATAGTTTTAAGCTTATTACTTAAATTTTTGTTTGTTATAACCTCAGAATCGATTTTATTGCCAGGTACATTTTCACATGCGAGGAATTTGCCTTGGTATAAATTGGTGCTTACAGTACACATGAACATAAATAGAAATGTAAATATTAAAAGTATATATAAAAATATATAAACCTTTTAAATAAACAGCACAATTATAACAAAGGAAATCTATGGAGACCTTAAATCTCTAGTAACATTCACATTTACTGTATATTTATCAGTTTGAATGCTGCAGCTGTGACAGTGTTGTCATTAACAGTCTTGCTCTTAGTGTCTTAGATAAGACAGACAGCTGTAGCATAGTTCCAGTTGTGGTGGATCACCATTATGTGATTACTGAGAAAGACTGACTCTCTGGCTTGTCAGTTGGTCATTCCCATGAGATGGATGTTTCACCAGAGGAGACTGAAGGCCTTCGTCTGTACACTGAGTATTTCAAGTAACTGTCGTTTCAAAACTATGAAACAACAAATGCCACAGATACTCTGCCTAACGGATGCTTATTTAATCGTAATCTCCCTCAAGGTTGTCTTAAGATGTTCAGAATGTGTAGTGATGTTGGATCCATGAATCATTAGTGGCCAGTCCTGATTACTGTATATACCATGCCCTTGCTCTGTGGTAGGTAGCCTATTGTATGTCCTTGGAACTTAATAAATCACTGTAATGGAGGAAAGAAAACCAAATTTTTCCTGCAGGGTGCTGGATAATGTGTTTATTGGCTAACAAAGACCTTAAAGTACAGCCTTAAGTGTTATTAAAATACCTATTTGCTTTGAAATTTCACCTGAATGTTTTTAGTTCAGTCAGACATGACCCCACAGTTTGGAAAAATGCATTAGCGGATAAAAGTTTGTCACCTGACTGATTAGAAAATGAGAACCCTGAGTAGGTCATATAATTTGTCAGCTATTGCTGTAATTAGGGCCTAGGGCTGGACAATAAAACAATTATCTCAATATAATTTTTTTCAATAACAATATAACAAATGTTCAATAAATATTCAATAAATGTTTGATTTTATTCACTTGAATCATACACGAATTAGAACTTAATTTTTCTTATTAAGATGTTTATTCTGTTGAGGAAAAAGGACTGAAAAAGGTTTTACTTAATTTTAAAGATATTTGTTGACAAAGATTTTATCATAAATATTTTGAATGTTCTATCTCAGATTTGTGATTGTTTGGCATCAAGTGTTGACCATAAAGAAAAGTTTAAACCACAATTAACCATCAGGTTTCTTCAACTTTCACTCAGGAGCAAAAATCAGCCTTTAAATATGAAAGTAAAAACTATTTGATACTTATTGTGATAATTATCGATATCGAAAGATATGAAACTTTTTATAGTGATAACATTTTTAGCCATATCGTCCAGCCCTATTAGGGCCCTATGACGTGGAATTTGATAATAAAAATGGAATCGGCTATTACACGTGGAAAATCGCGGAATCTGCCAAATTGTGGCTGCGATTTGTAAACATTGGCATTTTCCATAGCATTATAAGTATCTTTTTCACAGCACTCAAGGTCTCTCCTCTGCTCTCTGTCTGTGGTTCACAGAGGACGGACACACACACACACACACACACACACACGTTGTCATATCTAAGTCAGCACATTAGCCAGAACCAGAAACGTTGATAGAGCTCATCACTTCGGCAAACTCTCAAAAGTGTAACCACATCGGCAGAAGACCCAAGCTCATTGAAGACTTCATGGCTGTGTGGGTATATTCCAGATATTCCAGTCAGGTAAAAAAAAAACTACATCAAGCATCATATGGAGGCTTCCTGCAGAAGATTTGTGGGAAGAAACTATCACTAATAAAGTAACAACCTGTTTAATAGGGCACAGACAGACTAGCTATAAATCTCGAGTTGTAAGCACACTTACTAGATAACACATTTGGACATCAGTTACGTTTCTGTAAGTGCTCAGACGTCGGTTGCTGTCTAACTCTGTTGGCTGGCTTGCAAACCAAGTTTCAAGCAACATAATGCTGCTGTGGGATAGTGGGGCTGTGTCGAGCCGGAGCTGGACGAGCGGGCAACATAACCGGGCTCAGCTGCCTCTATGGACATAACAGCAGTGGGCGAATAGGATGTTGATGAAGAAAAAAGGAGTGACCAAACAAAAGGCTCGCTAATATGGCTATGTCTTGTTGAACTTGCTTGATGTTTAGCTGTGTTAGCAAAATTGGCTACTTGGTAGTTTTTGATCTTAATGTAACCTTAACAAATGCACGTACAGTATTCTTATTTACGATAGCGATGAATTACACTCTGAAATGGTAGGAGCGTCAGATCGCACAAAAAAAAGTCTTACATGATGTTGCTTTAAAAAAAAAAAGAGGTCAGTTTTGCTCTGCTACCCCTCGCCAGACCTCACGCCCAATGAAAAATTTCCCAACAGAAAATGTTTTCTGTTTACCCAACATTGCAACATCATTCAATGTATTAGAACTGCTGTCATGTATTTTGTCTTTAGTGATCAATTTTGCCACTAGACAACAGTCTAAAAATAGTTATGTTAAATAGTGCCTCTGCTCTTTTTGCTCTGAAGGTTTTATTTCTTAAAGGTTCATTGTATTCAGATTTTGGATGAGGACGGCTGACTGCTATAAAGCAAGCACATCTTTCACATATAAGTAAGGTAGAGGGAGCTGCTGTCTGTATGTATGTAGCCTCCTTCTCAAAACTGACCACAAACATCAGAGACAGATGGTCCTAAATAACACAGCACACATTTTTCACACATGCAAGCTACTTTTAGATCATACAGGTCAGTGTTGACGTACAGTGGGGCTGTTCCCCCCCCCCCCCCCCACCCCCACCCCTAGATGTTTCTCTGATGATCCCTGATCTTACACAGATTCAGTTGATCATCATCATGATTTATGGTGCCATGTTCATTTTTTTTCAGGGCTTCTGTTTAAGTAACGTGTGCGTGTCAGTGGTGATTTGTGAGTCTAGATGCGATTGGCCAAACCGCCTTAATCATGATACAGTGCAACGCTGTATGGACAGCCCATCTGAATTACAGCAACAATATTGGACGTGTGAATAATGATGTAGCTCTGAACGTTGTGGTTGACATGTGTCTGTGACTTATGAGACATCGTGCTGGTTGTGATGGCTGAGTTATTGGGGTCATGTCTGTATTTGCTGCAAATACTTGAGATTGATTAGAAAGCTTCCGTCTCAAGCCTGAGCACATTGTGGGATTTTTCAGTGCTGATCCTTGACTGCTGCATAGGGCTGAACGATGTTGGAAAATAATGTAATTGCAATTTTTTTTAACCAATATTGCGATTTAATATGAGATTTAATTTTTAAGCTCTTTACCTTCTGTATTAAAAAATGAAAATCTTGTTTTATCATTTTGCGATAATATCACAAATGCAATTAATCGTTCAGCCCTACTGCTGCATTAGTAAAGCTCCAGCATTGCCTAATCACTGACTTGCACCCAAAATGTGCTTTTTATTTTAGACTAACATGATGCACCTTAGGCTCACTCACTTTGGTTTTGTTCAGCGTTATGTGCATAAATTAGTGGTGTGTGTGTGTGTGTGTGTGCTCTGCGTTCCAGTCTTTGGGACATCAGGTGAAGTGTTAAAATAACATATGCCTTAGATGGTGTCATTTCGTGTTAATTTTTCTGTATGTACGTCCCTCGCACAGACCCAGTCTGTCTTTTCTACTCCAGCGTCCTCCCGTTGGCCGAAGTAAATGGTTCAGGAAAATGGGTTGAGAGGAATCTAAGGCTTCTTACTTATGCTCACACATGACAGTGATGACATGAGTGAGTGCAAATCTTATGCAATAAGATTGGGCACATATTAACAAACCTTGCACTGTTAATATAAACAGATCTTGACATCAAATAAATGAAATCGCATCCCTCTGTTGGAGGTTTGTCAGTCCTAGTGTGTCTGTGCTGCAGTGTGAGCAGAGGGCTGGCTGAACTGGCACACAGCTCTCAAACAAAGAAGTGGGAGAGGGTGAAATAGATTGATGGAAAGAGAATTGCAGAGAAGAAGAGTACTAGTAGGGAAGACAAAACTTCCAATAGGCATATTTACTTCTTATTTCTTGGTCGTATTGAATATGCCCATTAGATGATTGCCAGCAAGATCAGGGTGGATTATGTACTTTTTATTTCAGTGTCTTAGGGGATATTATTTATGGTGACAAAATTCTACCTTTTGGAAAGTCTTATGAACTATAACAGCTCACCAGGGATTGGGTAAACAACACAGCAACGCAAGTGCTGTGAAAGTGTAGTATGAGAAAGAGGGAGGCCGAGTAAACCTGTAGCTTGTCTGCATCGAGTTGTTTCCGTCCAAACCTGACTTGAAACACTGGCTTTATCCAGTAAGGGGCCTGCCTGCCTTTCTGAATAACTGGTGTGGACAGCAGGTTGGATTTCAGTGCCCCCAAGTTACCCCTATGCTGGCCTGGTTTGGAAACAAGATGCTTGTTTTCTAAAAACTGTTCACTTTGAAACTCTGCCTCTTTGATTTTATCTGTTTTGGATCATTGGTATTTACTGTATTTCTAATAAGACTGCCTGTGTGTGATAAGGTGTAAGATATACATTTTATCACACTATTATGTTTTGTACTGAATACTGTGGATATTAATCAAGTATACAGATAAGAAGTATTTGCTTTAAATATTTTTAACATAATATTCATTCATATTAACCTTTGGTTTCTAATGGTATAAATACTAGTCAAAGTAACAAACACACCAGCATAAAAATATAATCTCTGGCATTTCAATGATTCACTGGACCAATTCCACTGGTAGGTCCCATTTAAAACTTGGCAGACACCTATTCTCATAGCTAGAAGTCATGTAGGTCATATTTGTAATAATCAAACTAGTAGGTATAGCTACATAGCACTACCTCTTTAGGGCAACAGCTTGTCCACTTTCAAACTGACGTGCTCCCATGAAAATCAGCTCTTTGTGTGACTAATTTAAGTCTGATCGTGGCGTAATAGTTTCACAATGACAGAACTTTTAGACACAGGATTTGAATCAGAGATTTTCACTTTCACTTCCTTTCAGCCTTAAAATAATTACTGTAGTATATAATATCTATATCAGAATCAGAAATTTTTACACTTGCTGACTTTGCATGTCAATATATGAAGGAATGGAAATTATGATAGAAAGTAGGTAAGTAGAAAATATAAAAATCTAAATATAAAGGAGTATGGAGTATTTTAATGCATCAGCAGAAATGTAATGATAAATAATAGTACTGAAAAAGATGGTAATTTGTACAGTGTGTATTAACAAAAATGATAAACAGTGCATTTGGTACATCTTGCTTTTAATACAGAAAAGATCCACTTTGGCCTTCACAGCCATCTGTATTCATTGAGGCATGGATTCATTAGGGTTCTGGAAAAACTATTTATTTATAAGTTCCTGTTTGACTTGAATGTATCACTGTTTTCACACAGCTTTCATAGCTGTGCATTGACATAGCAAAAATCCTCACCCAAAGGTGTGATGTGGGGGCATTTAACTTAACTGAAGTTACTGTCATTGTTTATGAAAGATTGTCCTGGAGAAAGTAGTAAGAGATGTACCCATTTAGCAATACTGTTTATGTCAGCTGTGGCTCATTTGATACTAAGGGCCAGGACTAATGCTTGCCAAGAATCCCCCCCCCCCCCTTCCCAAGGCAGCCTGGACTGATGACACCAGACAGAATGGATACATGCTGTTGATGCCAAATTGTGTCCCCGTCATCAGCTTGTCACACCACAACCTGGAAAGTGTTGGACAAGTTGGAGTTTTTACACTCATTGGTTGCCCAGGCTTTGGTGGTGATGTGTCCTTTTGTAAGACCGTCTCCTTGTTAGCCGACAGGTGTGGAGCCCACAATGGTAATCTGCCACTGAAGCCCACCCTCATCAGTGTTTAAAGAGATGCATCTGCAGAAATCACTTTTGCATGTCACTGTATGAATTGCTTTTTAGCTCGAACACATTTTAGTATTCTCTTACTTAAAATCAACAAACCATGAACTCAATTACCGTCTCATTGTATGGCCTCTTTTTTTAACATTATATTAGATAAGTTGCTGTGGAAACAACAATGTTGTGGTGAGTATCTCATATGTAGGCTGTGAAAGATTTTGTCAATATTTTCAGCCTTTTGGAAGCAACTTGTTAGCAGGAGGCGGATGGAGTTTTTCACTGAGATGTATGGAAACTGTTGCCAGTGTTGAGGCAAGATGTTTTTATATTTGAACAGATAGTCTTTGCCTTGTCAGTTGTTCTTTTTCCCTCTGTAAATAAAAATATAAAACGCTAGTGTACAGCAGATTTAAAACCTGACATAGCATATTTATTTTAACTGAAAGTTAATCTGGGTTCATCACATAACCTGTCTATAATTAGCTACCCTTCACTTGTAAGTGTTCAAAAATGCAGAAAACCATTGTTCAGAATGTTTTTTGGACATCAGAGTGCAGCTGGAATTGCAAATATTTCTTTCAGCACTATGAGGACTACCAGTCAGATATTACATTTAAAGAATGTGTTGCACAAACGAGCAGGATTTTGTTCCATTTATCACTTTTATTTATATGCAACATATAAACAATGCGGGTTTATATGTCTCTCCGGTTGCTCCTGCTTCCTCCCACAATCCAAAGACATGCAGGCTAGGTAATTGGTGTCTATGTGTGGCCCTGTGATGGACTGTCCAGGATGTACACCGCCTTTCGCCCGATGTCATCTGGGATTGGCCCCGCGACCCTGTACGCAGGATAAGCGGTTGACGATGGATGGATGGATATAAACAATGCTGTTTACATAGATAGTAATGTGTGCCTTGTAATGATGTGGTCACAAAGGCTGCATTTACACAACATTAACAGTACATCAAACTTAATTTTCTAGATCAAGCAGGGGAAAATTTGTAATAAATTTGAATATTCACTAATTGAAGTTGAAGTGGATATATTTTGAGAGTAATTGTACATAATCAGTATACAAAAAGGTCCATTATTCAGTATATAGAAAGTGATGTAGCAGTGGTAAAGGGATATGTTCAAGGAAGGGCTACTTAAAACAGGTTGAGAGCCAGATGGACAACACTGTAGGAGGCAGAGGGATGGTCTTCTAGAGACACAGAAACAGAGATACAGATCTTGACATAGGTTAAGATGGAAAAAGTTCACACAAGACAGCACTTTCAGGTTTATTTTCAAACTGAAAGAAATAAAGGTGTGGTGGGGGAGAGATAGTGAACATACAGTGATACAAAGAACCCACACGTTGGGAACTGGAACCAGTTAAACCATGAAAAATGACCATTGATTAATTGATAAACTGTCATTGGTTAATTTTCTGTTGATTGACCAATTGAATAATTACTAGCCAAACTGGCTAATGGTATCAGCTCCAAAAACTTTTTTTTCACACACACAAAAAAGACATAGACTCGCACAGCAGATTCTCAGTTAAAACTCTGGCTTAAATTGGTCACATTTTGGATCCTTGAGATGATAAACAATAACAGAATAGTAACAATTGACCCCAGGCAAATGCACACAATTAATGTTACAGCACTGCTGCTAGCAGTGTTTCACATCTTCACAGTCCTACACGTTGCCTGCTGTTAGCCTCATGGTTTATGAAGGTTAATGTAACAGTACAGATGGCACGTTGATTCAGCGTAACACCTGGACACATTGCACTGACGCACAGGATCAAAACAAGTGCTGTTACCTTAATGCACATTGAAGCCCTCTCTTCTTACAGCCTAGCTGCTGTTGCCTCAGGGACACAGAATCAGTTCGTAAACAAACACTTGAACTTCAACAATGATTGTCTGTGACACAGACTATGGGCAGGCCAACGGCATATATGTGGACATGAATAAACAGCATGACTTTAACCCTTCATGCCTCAGGAAACCCGCTGCTGGTCTCATGCTCGGCCTCGCAAGCAACACAGGCTTGTGTAGGTAGTCTGATGTTACGTGAGTTTGTGTTTGTGCAGAAGAAGAAAGAGAGAGATGGTCATTCTACGGTCTTCCTATAGAAAATAAAATAGCTATGTTAAATCATGCTTAGATGGATCCATGCACTACCATACAGTCTATGTGTGGGCGCTTGCATGTAGCCATTAAGTTTGTCCTACTTTGGATGGAAGGCTGAGTGTATTTTATGTTGTTGCTGCACTGCAGCTCCCGTGTCAGTACTCCGATTCTCTTTGAAGGCAATTCTCTGCTTTCATAACGCACAGAAGAACAAGCCAGTAACCAGCTGCTTGAGGTACAGGAGTTTTGTGTTTACAATAGACCTATTGAGTCATACTACATGTAGAGTAACTTTATTAAGCAATTAGTTGCAATTCCTTCTGGAGTACAAATGCTAATCTCACAAAGAAGTGAATGATGTTTCCATTCTGCAGCTACTATAAGGAGCAGTGCTTTGTTATAAAAGAGCAGCTGCATAAGTGTCCTGAGGTGGTGTGTGTGTGTGTGTGTGTCTGCCAGGTCATCCATGATGGAGTCAGATCTGCACACGTGTATATGATCAGAAGGATGAAAGCCTGTGCACTTTCTCCTTATAAATGCATTTATAATCTGCATCTGATACTGGGGTTACAGTGATGGCTAAAGGAGGACGTAACACTGCAGACCGTCACTGTCTCACAGCTGATGACCACAGTAAAGGCTGCAATCTCCCTCAGCTGGCATTTAAACCCTGCGTGAATCACGCATACTATGTCAGACAGGCAGATTGTCTGTGCTCAACAAATCTTCACTACCATTTGAAAGGCACAGATGCATGCAGTGTTTTTGCATGCATCTGCGCATAGATAAGATTCTTGCCTTTGGTGTGGGAGCGCAGGGTTCGATTCCCACTGTGAGACATCGACCATTGTGTCCTTGAGCAAGACACTTAAATCCTAGTTGCTCCAGAGGTGTGCAACCTGTTTTAATTTTTGTAATTGTAAAAATATAAAAGCGTCAGCTAAATGAATAAATGTAAATCAGGCTTTTTTCACCTTGTTTCCCCTAGGTGCAGCCCTGTCTCCCTGCTGCTGACTGCAGCCTACTCACTCAATACTGGACTAATTTTTAAAATGCTGTCCCAATTAGTCACATAGACAAAAACATGTGATAATAGGGATCAGGCTGAAAAATATGAGGTTACCCTTTAATGTAGCCAGTACTGATTCTGGATTTGGCCTGCCTCTGATCTCTCTCTGAGTGTGATCTGCAGGTCGTCTCAGGACATTTCTCATTTTTCAGATGTTTTCTTCATTATGAATGGTTTAACTATGACTGTAGTTGCTGACAATAATTCTCCTTAGTCTGTATGAACATAACTTTAGAAACATGCCCTTGTGGTGCTGGCATTTCATCTGCGATCTGAGAGAATTTACCTGCACACAAAACAAGGGCTGGGCCGAATATCATTTTTTGAGCTTCGACGCTTTCATAGTAATTAAAAGCAAATAATCAAAGCTTTGTTTTGTGCAGGACTAAGAAAATGGAGGAGTTGGATAAAAGAGGAATATTTATTGCAGGGTAAAGGGATCATATATTGAGCAGGTGAAGAGCGAGGCAGAGTGAAAATAGATGCGTGCCAAACCGGGTTGGTGGCTGCTGTACAGAGCAGGGGGAACCGTAGCTGAGGGTCCAGAGTGAGAGTCTGATCCGTCCAGGGCAGAATCTGGGAATAGTTTAGCTGGGCGGGGGTCCAGGCGGAGAGCACATGGGATGAGCGGCGTTTCCGGTAGCGGAACTAAATCTAACACGTTATTATGCAAAATTCACTTTTAACTTTTATTTTAGCGACTAAATGCTCTTCTTCTACAATCGGCTTAATATAATTATCTAAATGCGTTTATTATGTTGTCTGTTTTTTTCCAGCCTACAGTTTACTGATTAATTTTAAAATGTAGGAAATGTTACTGTTCTGATCTGTAACAAAATTAAGCAATTGTAAAATTAATAAACACCATAACTTCCACACTACTGCTGTCATCACTCAGTTTAAAGTGTTCTCACACAGCTGAGGTCAGACGCGCGGAAAAAACTCTCAATAATCGAATCTCAAAATTGAAAATAGAATGTGTACCAACGGTTGAATATTCGGGTCCAGCCCTACACAAAACTAATCAATATACAAGAAACTCTGCTTGTTATGAATGTGCTGCTCTTTGTCACATGTACAGTATGTTCTGTGTGCAACTGAGTGCATTGGTTATCCTTGTCAACACAACCACATTGAGTGGGCAAAGTAGCATGGACTGTTTGTGAGTGAGGACTGTGGCTGAGTGGGTGGTTATAATGTGTAATTTGCCAGTTTGTCACATTGCTTCAGTTTAATACTGTGATAAACTGACAGCCTATGTTGATGCTTTAGTACAGTGGACAGAAGAAGTTAGGGATTTTCAGAGGGGAACTTACTTAAGCACATTACCTCAGGTGAGAGCTGTGATTTGCAAACAATTTGCAGTTTGCCCATTTTACTGTCATCTGACAGGCTTTTCCCCTCTAATATTAAGAAGTGAATGAAAAACCTGTTTAGTTGTTTCCTCGAAAAATCCACAAATTTCCATTATTCATTGTGGACTGACTTAGAGGAACATATTCTTTTCCTCTGATGAGGAATTTCAGTTAGATCAAATGTTAGTCTTGCTAATAAAACGAAGAACGACTGGAGGGGTCTCTTCTCCTTATACTACCAAACGCTGCTCCCTGCTTCCCATGCTGGGATACGCTATAAACATAGTTACCAAAAATGAGAATACGTGAGTTAAAACGTTTGGTGGCTGGAACTAGGCCTGGGTGATATGGCCAAAAATTTTATCACGATAAAACCATTACATATCATTCGTTATCGATAATTAAAGTCTGATTTTTTTTTGTTCCTGAGTGAAAGTTGAAGAAACCACATTGTTAATTGTGGTTTCTTTATGGTCAGAACATGAGAAACACTTGATGCCAAACAAGTGGGTCACTTCACAAATCTAAGGTACAATATTCAAAACGATTCTGACAAAATCTTTTTCAACAACAAGTGCTTATTGTTTTGTGATTGTTTGTTTGTAATTCAAATGAATTAAATCAAACATTTATTGATGATATATTTAGGAATAATATATGTAGGAAATAAAGAATAGATTTATGGACACACTTTATTTACAATTCGGCAGAAAGGAAAACACAGTGCACTGTAGTAACAGGAGATGGAGAGACTCCCTGCCAACTAGAGATACAGTATGAAACAAAGGAAAGAAATCCTGATATTACACAAGTAAAAGTGAAATGTTGCAACACTTAATACTGTAACCTTGATTCCAATTTCTGATACCCACATTAGCCTAATTTAATTGGTTTAAAGAGAAAAAACATTTTGACTAAAAGTGGACTAAAATGTAATGACTTATTGTTGCCCAAAATTGGACTAAAACGTTTTGAGTTGTCATCTGCTAAAACTAGACTAAAATGTGACTCAGACTAATAAGTTTGTCTAAAGACTAAGACTAAATCTAAAACAGCTGCAAAAATGAGCACTGCAATGGTGTCACTGCTCTGTACTCGAACAGAAGCTAGCCTGCATCACACCTACAAGGAGCGGGTGTTTTTCTTTCCTGTGCAATGCTCAACCATACCAACACCATAGCAGGACCTGAAATGAAATGTGTGAAAACACATTTGCAGCAGTTTGAAAAGTAAAAGGAAGTGCAAGATAAGGCCACATAACCATCACCTCCTACTTACACTTTCTCAGGTCCTTGTTGACCTTGAACTGGTTAGAATGTCACACAGAGGAATAGGACCGCCTGTCTTGTTCCAGTAAAGCTGCAGCAGGATGTTGGACTGAGACCATCCCATTATTAAAGGTCACAGGAGAGCTGATCTTTGCCTGAGTTTTCTCCAGCAAGACACACACAGGAGCCCTGTTTATTAACCCATTGCTAGTTATCTTGTTAGTACAGTGTTAAAGAAAATGGATATGTTTTTTTAAAAATAAGTGCAGGAGCATTGTCTCTACCTCTTCGTCTTGTAGTGAAACAGCACCATGTCTAAACTAGTGTTGTAGTATTCGAGACCAGTCTTGGTCTTAAGACCACTTTTTGATGGTCTTGTCTCGGTCTCAACCGCATTTGTACTCGGTCTTGTCTCAGTCTCGGACATTGAGGACTCGGGATTTTATTTCAAGACCAGTCAAGACCATAACTTTGAGATTTATCAATAAATTGCTTTTGCATTGTCTGATTGTTAACATCCCAACTTCGATTGGAAGTAAAACATATTGCTTCAAATGCAACCAATAACCCTAATTAATGACTGTCACCCCTCCCTGCGGTGCTTATGTTGATTTCAGCTCTTAGTGTTTGTATGTGGCTGTTTTAATGGGAATATGGATCTTTCAGATCAATTTGAGAACTACCTATGATCTCGTTCCACATTTTATTGCGTGCCATGCAATGCAGGGAACTGGTCTTGGTCTTGACTCGTTCTCGCCCTCCCTCAGTCTTGCTCTCAACTGCTCTCAGCCCCTAAAAGTCTCGGTCTTGTCTCGGTCTCGATAAACTCTGGTCTTGGTCTTGATTTGGTCTCTGTTTGGGCGGTCTTGACTACAACACTAGTCTAAACACAGACCTATTGTAAAGTGTGCAGAAAGAAACTTGTTTAATATTTTATGTTTAGAGTGGCCTAACCGGCAAGCTAAGCAGATCTTTTATTAGTGCATCTAGTCATGGGGTTATATTGTTTAAATCATAGACATTGCAGATTTGAACTGGCTCTTAGCTGCTGTATGATCTATATATGTTTTACCATGTTCATAAGCATTTAGTATTCAAGTAGCTTACTTTGTGAAAGGCTTGTGAAATGAATGGGTGCTTGTGACCAAGTGACAAGCATTGCAACATGACATGGCAGGAGGGAAGTGAAGGTCTGAGATGGAGAGAGACCACAGTGGGAGGAGCTGTTTTGCAGCACAGGGCCTCCCTGAACCAGCCTGCTCTCTAATGCCTATTCAGCTTTTCCCCCACAGTGTATGTATGCAGTTTTCTCTTCTACTCTCCTCTTTTTCCCATTCCTTATCTTCCCTCACTCCTCAAAATGTTGTGTTGGTTGCTAGTCACCACAGGCTGCTTCTCCTGGGGCCACTCAAAGAGCTTCCAGCCACTTACTGCATTTTCGCCAGATTTCATTAGGAACTCTGGACCATACACTCCATGATTTCCCTGTCCGTTAGAAACTGCATCCGTCTGTGGCATGGTAGCACCCCGAGGAATAAGACTGAATGGCTGGAAAATACAATACTGGAGGTATCAATGGCTTGTATATGTGTGGACATATACAAGATGCATAAAACACCTTGTGAATTATTGAACAGTCTATTTAAATGATCAGTTTAATTGTATAAATAGAAAACCAGCAGCAGAAGCTGAGTATTGAACGACTCTTATCTGCTGCAATGGCTCCCTGCCATCTGCACAAACTCCCAAGAACCCCTAGCTGACGACACATAAGCAAATAAGCAGATAACTTAAATACCCCCACTGGCTATAACGTCTGTGTTTATGGTTATTGTTGCATGAACCCAGCAACCTCCCTTACAAACATTATTTTATTTAGACAGGAAACGGGTAAGCTGACTCTTTGATTTATCGTTGTAGCTCAAGTCACCGGGTATTTAGTTTTTTGTTTTTTTTTTCAAAGTCCTGGTTTCCAGTCTGGAGCCACTACAGGCATAGCCAGAACCCACAATTCTAGCCATCATTTATAGAAACATTAAAACCTCTACTCTGTGTGGACAGTACTGATGCAGTATTTAGTAGAAATATTATAAATGCTTACTTTGGCTACAGCAGCAGAATGTGAGAGGCCATTAGGTTTGTTGGTGAAATTCTGATGTGCACAAGAATACTGCAGTTGACTGCACATGAAGATATAGTGCATAAAGTTCCTGTATGTGCTGTACAGAATTAAACTACTGGTATTAATATTGTTTTACTGATTTGCTGCTGTCATACTGATCCTCCCAAATAACCATCTGGATTTAGATGTATTGATCGCGTTTGCCACTCTGTGTCATTCTGCCCAGCTCCGTTTTTGTATGAACTTAATGCTTACTGCTTACCTATGCACGACTAATATTAAACTCCATGTGTCATTACATGCACAGTGATGCGTAAAGCACTGAATGTAGTACACTGTAGTTGGGGGAAAATAAAATACTGGATAAGCTCGCTATGCATAGTGAAAGGATGTTAGGAACCTTATGGAATCTGGGATGTAAAGCATAGAGAAAGTTGTGTGTGTACTGGAAGTATTGCTCATCCTACATTTCTGAATAGCTGTTTGCAGTTAATAATTTCAACCGGCACGAAAACCTGCCAGAACATACTGGTTTTTTAAAGTGTGTGGGGAGTGATCTGCACCACCTATCTAGGTTAACACATTTGAGCACATTGTAAAAAGGTAAGTCTAACATCATCCAACCTCAGCTCCTTAGTCCAGTCTCTGTAGACACTTTCAGTTCAAATACCACGTGACAAGTGCAGGGGTGTGACCAAGCACGAGACATAACCACAATATAACCCCATGACATTTGTCTCTCCAGCCCAAATTTCCATTGTCTTTTATTTGTCTTTGGTGTGCAGAGGGAGAGCTGGGATAGACCCAGAACAAGGGAAAGATGGTTTCATATTTCTACTGCAGTGTGCGGCTCGGTGCTCCTGGTTCACTGCAGCATGTTCTCTCCCTGCAGTGCTAGCAAAGGCTTCATTTCAGCTTCACAGGCCCAAGTTAGCTGTACGGTCCTTTGCCAACTTGCTTTTACTTCTCATTCTTTTCATATTTTCAGATGGTCCATAAACCTGACTTGTGTGATAGTGTTTCTGTTGGAGCTTCTGTGTTCTTCATGTTTTAATGGGAGGAGTATATGTCTGCACAAGAGCATAAAGAAAAGGCTGAGGACATAGCGAGTGCTGATTCATCTTCATGTTGTCAGTGATACAGGCAACCTGGGACTGTACATCTCATACTGTATAATAAGCAGGTAGTGGGAGATATGCACTAGACTTAATGGGGAAACTTGTGGCTTACTTATGCACAGAGGCTCTGAGCAAAACAAAAGGCTCCATCTTGTTTTTGTCTTATTTCTTGAGGTAGGTCTGGAATTTCTATTTTTCAGTTTGAAAAAGCTATGGGCATCAAAATGAACAAATCTGACCAAAAGTTCAAAATGTACCTGGTTTCCAAACATACTGAAAATAAAAACAATAAAGAAACTGCTCAAACTGTCCAACAGGCTGCATCTGATCGGTCCATTATAGATTACAACTACATTAAATGGGTATTGCTGAAAATGAAAAAACACCAACCACAATTAGTATGTATTATAATTAAAGACTTAAGGATTATTACTTCAATGTATAATGCCCTACATTAGACCTTTGCAGCTAAACTCTAATCTATGTATGCCCAGTCACAGCCGCTGATGATGGGCAAGACTTAAAGTTTGACCATAATATGTGGTAACCCTCTGTGTGTAAAACAGCTGCAGCTGTCCTAGGATTTAATGAATCCTGACAGCAGAGCTCTCAGTTGCGCTTTTAACTTCTTTTAACTGGGGGGAGGAGGATTTGTATCAGAAGTTTGCAGTATAAATAGGCTATTTATGCAAATTGCTGTTAGCTTTTTTCTCTGTTGGCAGCCAGTGACCTGCGCTGTTTCTGTAATCAAGGGCCCTCCACAGCTTAACAGAGAGGAGACCATTTCTAAAACCTCAAACAGTCTGATGATGAGAGTCAAGATGATCCGCTGACATGGATTCACGTCTTTACACGTTTTTGGCTTTCATGCTTTGATGAATGTCAGTGAAGAAGAAGAGGAGATTCCATTTGAATCCTCTTTGTAGACTGACGGGGAACGAGGCTAGGTTAGGTTCTCTCTCTCACTCTGCCTGACTGAACTCCCATGTAGGATATCCCCGGCAGTTCTCGTCTGTTAGCCCGTCTCCCTATTCCATAGCCATCTGCTCGGGTCCGTGTGTGTTTTCCGCAGCTGCCAACATACTACACAACACCGTGCTGTGCTTTCCAGGCCAGCACTGCCTGCCTGCTTGCCTTGCTCACGTAAGCCCTGTCTCAAGAGGGAATTCACTCAGGCTGGGTGTAGGTGGATTTATGGATGGAAAGCATGAAGAGCTGCCTTTTGTGACTCAATTTTGCATT
The DNA here is from genome assembly GCF_021292245.1 of Micropterus dolomieu. Taxonomy (NCBI): domain Eukaryota; kingdom Metazoa; phylum Chordata; class Actinopteri; order Centrarchiformes; family Centrarchidae; genus Micropterus; species Micropterus dolomieu. The sequence continues at coordinate 17,445,558 of NC_060167.1, read as the reverse complement.
TTTTTTGGAAGGGACTGAGATGTATGAGACGTTTAACGGAGACTATGTTTTTTAATGACTTTAGCTTGTCTAGTACGACATGGCCCCACCTCCACCGTTCCATCCAGTCCTTATGTGACTGCCACCTCTCACCAGCTGTAATGAAATAAGTCTGTAGAAAAGCGTAATAAATTTGTTCACAGACGTTGTTCACTAATGATGACATAATGATCCTGATTAGCGTTAAGTAAAATAATCCTGATTAGAATTTTGCTATTAACCTGCAGCCTTAAAGCTATAGGTGATCTTCATAGGAATGAGATGTGATTATGTGCATCGTTGGTAGAAATAAGGGCAAACAAAGTGCAGATTTTAGTTTTCTTTCTTAATAAATATTGATCATTCCTGTGTGCTGTGTTGCAGTAAGACAATTTGATATGACATGTAAGCATATACATGTAAGCAACACAAAACTCCTGAAGCTTCAGGCAGATCAACAATAACACGGCATCAAAAACGCAAGGGGCTGCGTTGGAGTGGGCGTGTTGCTACTTGCTACAGGGTACCAGTGAGAAGATAAAATACAAACTAGGATGTCAATTTTGAAGGCTCATCAAATGCCTGCACACTGATTGATTACTCTGTACCTAACAAGGAGCAAATGTGGGCTTAGAAGATTGTACTTTTCTTCACATTATAAAGTAGAAAAATGTCCTTTGGAAGGTAGAAGACTTCTGAACAGCCAGCATAGAGATACTTTAATGGTGAATGTATAAACAATATATACAATGTCTGTCCAAAACATTTGTTTTCCTTTTCATTCACTCATGTCTGTTTTTTCATTAAGATCCAAATGGTTAAAGGACGGTTGTACTCTAATATCAACTCCTTTCTCTCCTCTTTTCTTTGTGCGCTCTGTCTGCAGTTTTAATCTGCAAAGTGCACCATGGGCCATTAGTGCAGTAAATCTGAGCCCTCTAACTTGAGCCAGGACGAGTCTGTAGTGTACCGCATTGCTGCAGTCAGCAGCAGCATCCTCTCCAACTGCAGCTCACTACAGGCATCTGTGTGAGACTGGTGCATTGCTCCACAATGTGTTACAGTCAGTGATCAATGTAAACACAGAATGTTTTGTGCAGTATCTAAATAGGATTAAACAGCTGATGATCTACTACATTAAACTGCAGAAGGGGCTAATGTGGGCCCCGTGTGGTAGTTTTCCGAACTTCTACATCCATGCACTAATTGGACAGGTCAGGTTCTACTACGCATCAAAAGCCTTATTTTAAAATGTTGGGTTTTGGCCAATCACTATTGTTCACCTGAAATGAAGTATTTTTCTTTTGTGTTTAGTATGTTCTTATTGTTTTGATGAATTTTATTGTGCCTGTCTTGTTAAAATCATTATTGTCTTCTATTTGGTTGTGTAATTCCCCTGCAGTGTTTTCTTTTTTTATTGAGAGAAGTAGGGATGCACCGAATGTTCAACCACCAAAATTAATCGGCCGAATATAGCAAAAAAGCACTTTCGGTATTCGGCCTAATACGTCAAAAGTTACGTTGACATGTCGGCAGTGTGTAAGCATTTTAAAGTGTCCAAGAAAGACACCGTTTGCAGACACTGTTCTGCTGAATTGTCTACTAGCACACCCACACTATCTGTGGCTGACTTCTTAGATAAGGCAACAAACGGTCTGACCCACTTTGAGTGTTTCTGTCACTTCTGACAAGGCGATAAAGCTAGCCGCACCTAAATTTGGAGTGCACACGTATTCAAGCCTTTATGGTAACTGAAACGGACCAATGTGAGCTGATAGGCAGGTTAGCGACTTAATCCTGTCATTTTCTCTCTTTACAAAGACAAGTGCAGTATGAGAGTCCTACCTGAAGAGAGGTTGTGAAGTCTTCATGTTACGCGATACGAGAACCACATACAACATTATTTATCAAATTGGGTTGAACTTGATGAATTTAGCACGAGGATACACATGTGTCTGTGGCCGTCACAACGTCCGCTTTTCAATTTAGCTTCGGTCAAGAATTTTCATTTCGGTGCATCTTTAGTGAGAAGTTGGCCAGTAATTGTTATAAGCCAATGAGTGTGTGTGACTAACTTAGCTGAAAAGTTTGGGCCAAGCTTCTGGCCTCACTTAACTGAACTTAAATGTAGTTGAGGGTACTTAATACTTCATTCATTCAATACGTCATTGCTCATGTTTACATTGTACATCAGGATCAAATGCAAAATTTTATGTAGATATATAGATAAATATATAGAGAGAGCTGGATGACAAAAGCAAAATTGTAGTGATATTGACTTGATCAATGCTTGTCATATTGCTTGTTTTTCCCAGCCAACAATCCAAAAGCAAAATATATTAATTTTATTACCACGTGAGACAGAAAAGCAGATAAAGGCTAATACCAATTATTATTACTATAGGAACAAATTATTGTTTGAAGTTCTTCCTGCAAGAAAGCATGCTTCCTTAGCCCCCACTCCCACCCAACCCAACGTGTCCGTTGTGTGCTGAGTAGTAGATTTACCATCATGCCTTTTACCCACCAGGGTCATGGCATCATCATCAGCCAATAGCAAGTATGACCAGTGTCCCATTGTGGCATGATTGAAATGAATGGGCAGGGACCGTTAAATGAGTCCTTGGGAACATGGGAAATTGATGAGAGGGGAAAGGCACCTTCATGTTATCATTACGATGTCCATTATGAGCCATGACTCACGCGAGTGCAGCCACTGGTGAAATTGGGTAGCACGGGCAGCTCAGCGCACGGCTTTGTCAGGGTGACATAGATGCCACTCTCTCGGTGGTTCTCCTCATTTGATTTTATCCACTTACAGTAAACTGGGCTAAAACATAAGCAGTGTCGCTTCCCCACCTTCCAAGCCATCGTGTTGACTTGAAACGTTCTGATGAGGTATTTTAAAATGTGTGTTATGGTGTCTGTGTATAACTAACCACCCACCCACCCCTCTCTGATGCCCAGCTGTCTTGCTATAGCCCTCTCTACAGCAGTGACCTGTTTCTTGGACAGACACTCTGAATTATTCATAGAATCAAGTTGCTCTAAGCAGTGGATTGGCTACAGTTTGCTGTCGTGCACCCACATGTACAGTACACAGCTGATCAAGATCTTCACATGTTGTTAATGTGGGCTACATGTCGTCTCTGCTGGGCTTTTTACTGCATTTTTCCGCACCGTGTTTTATCCTTCTGTCTAAATGGGTAGTTGCTGTGATTATTCCAGACTGGTACACAAAGCCTTTTTACTGTGAGATGTTAACATCTTTAACTCAGAGCTGTGGGGAAACTACAGAGGCTACATTATTCATTCAGCTCATGTCTACAGAGTTAGGACATGACTCCATCTAGTGGCCAAGGCATTTAGCAGTCCTTTTTGAAAACAGTGATACAATGTCGACAGGAAGAGTGATCTCAGTAGGGTGCACACCACCAGGTGTATCAGGTCTCTGGAGGCGTGGGGGGGGGGCAGGTAGTGCAGGTCAAGCTGACTACTAATACTGCTGAAAAGACAAAAGTCTAAGCTTTACGATCAATAAAACAGTCAAAGTCAGTATAGTAGGTTTTTTTTAACTGTTTCATCACAACCATGAGAGATCCTTAATCATACAGTCTTAAATGTGAACAAAAAAATATTGATGGATACAATAGTATGCAAGATTAGCTGCTGTCCGACAGAGACACACAAGCAAATGCATCCCATGATAACTTCACTTACCCCCTCTCTTCCTGACTATAATTTTCAAGTTCACATTTTACTTAATACAGTTTTCTATCTATAAGTTCAGTTCCAAATTATAAGTAAACCAAGGCCAAAATAATAGCTAATGGACTTTTATTGTAGTCTTGGCTGCAATTTACCAACCCCTAAATCCTGCACCACCTATTGCTTGGAGGAGGCTTGAGATCCAACTTGCTTCAGACAAAGTGGCCACTGGTCAGCTGGCGGCCGATGGGGTCATTCCAGACAGGGTTACTATGGAAAAAGCCCCATTGTTTGATTACCCTCTCATACTCCTGACCTTGTGTAGGGCGCATTGATCATTATCAAATATGCTTGATGTTTTCATTTGCAGTCTTTTTTTGTGAGTCATTGAACATGCCTCCTGTAGCCAACAGTAAAATGGAAATTGCGGTATAACGTGCACCCTTACTTTTTGCTTGTGTGTCTTATCCAGTCACTGTGATTAATATAATCTCTTACTAAGTAGAATAAATGGGTTAAAATTATGACCTGAATTCTTGCCAATGATCTGAGTGGCAGACAGATCTAGTATTCTATTGATTATTTCATGGAGTAATCAGATAAGAAATACAATTTGCTTGGCGCCCCGGGCGGTACCAGGATCAGCTGTGTAACTCATAACACTGTAATGCTACAACCCAAACTCCCGGACTAACCAGTTGGAGAACTATATCGCACATTTCTACATTTACAGCTAAGAATTGTGTCTTACCTTTGCTAGCCTTCATCTCAACTAGCAATCATGATTTACAGTAAATGCTAACGTTACCGTTTCCTTGTTTCAGGTCCACTCCGTGGACTCAATGCGTAGACCGGGTGCTTTCTGCTCAGATGCTGAAGCGTTGCCGTCGTGCCATTGCGGTAGGCTAGTTTTGTTTTACAGCAGACACACTGTCCAGAGCTGCTGTGTGCTTTGAAATGATCCCATACTTTGGACTTACTGTCTTTTTCTCTGGCCTGTCCCTTCTTCGTCCCTCGCTATTTTCTCTCTCTTCCTCCAGTTTGCAAACAGCGCCATCAGATCACGTCGTCTTTACTTGCCCACAGCATTGTGCAAGAGGAATAATTGTCCATGCGAAACAGTATGCTGCATGCAGCATATGGATTAAACGAAGCATCGATGCACAGAATTTGCAGTTTCTCGATTAATCTTTTCAGCCCTAGACACAACCAGTCAGCATTAGAGGTAGTGGAAAACTGAAATAGTATTTTATTGTAATGATAATTGATAAACAAATAGATAAATGATAAATAAAACATGAAAAATACAGTACTTTGACGGGCCAAATATACGGGCAAATATAAGGGCTTACTAGCTGCTGCCTAAGTGTAGAAAAACACTGAGGTTATATAATTGCTGAAACAAAAACCCCACATCTGACTGACATGTGTGCCCTCTGTCCTTCCAGGAGCCCTGATTGGTAATAAACTGTACCCTGTGGTTCCGGTGAAAGAACACCACCCCGGCAGGCTGGCCACACCCCCCCCCTCCTGCCTCCATGTATCCTGAATCTACCACAGACTCCCCCGCTCGCCTTTCCCTCCGACAGACTGGCTCACCTGGCATGATCTACAGGTGAGTTGATGGGTGTATACCGTATACACAGACACAACACATTTCTGAACATTTGCATGTATGCCTATATTCCAGTTACTGAGGAAATATCACTTAACAGACTGAATTTAATCCAAACAAAGTATCACTGAATAATTTACAGGAGTTCATAATTAATAATCAATACATTACATTATCATGCTAGTGCTACAACACTGTGCCAAGCCGCTCGCTTGCTAAATGCCTGTAATCTGTGTTGTTGTCTGGTGTACAGTCCACTGTTTAGATAGAATAAAAGATATGAGTAAACTAAGACGAAGGTGTCTTCAGTGTGTTATAGTTACTCTACTCTAATTATCACTTAAATCTTGCAGCAATGTACTACATTAACTATGAGGTGTGTTATGATCTCAGCAAAACAAGTCAAACACGGACAGCAAAAGAATTATGGAAGTGCAACCAAGAATAAGTACACAGACTGTCACACATGCACACTTGTAATAGTTAAATCACCATGACATTTATTCCTTAGAGGTTTAACCATTACCTGCCTCACCCTAACCCTTATATAACCATTACCCAACCCTAATGAAGACACAAGCCATTTTGTCTTATGGTGAATACATCTGACAGTGTAAATAAATTGAGGACAACAAATGTACTTGCTGTCCCTGTCTGTCTGAAATGGGTTCCCTTAATTGTGACATAGGGCAGATACACTCACATACAGGCGTGTCACTGCATTATCGTGCACTCTGATATTTCACCAGCTTGTGGCGCCAGAGACTCATCTTGAAAAGCATCTGTTCCACTCTTCATGTCAAGCAGCTTTATGGCTGTTTCACATTGCCTCCATTGTGGCTCAATAGAGTGCGGTGGCTGTCAGCTGTACGTTTGGTGAAGCTTTTCAAAAGCTACTGGACTCCATATTCTATAGTATTGAGTAACGTAACAATAATAATGGATAAGATTATAGAAGTCTGTTACCAGAACATCATTCATGATGTTCACTATACTTGTTTTCCACACATTTTCATGCAGTCACTGTAACTTTCCTATTAAACTAAACGATTAACTGTTTAACTACCTTTATCAAAGGAAACATTTTTAACATCAGTGGTGTGGAGTTATTAAAAACACCTGAGCAACCCCTATAATGACTGGCTTACACTAAGGGCATGGAAGTTATGTAATGTTATATTCTATTGTCAACTATTCGGTTTAATAAATAGTAAGTTAACTCTTTGAATTTGCATTAGCTTATGTTTAAATAATAAATTAATATATAGATATAATAGATATAATGCACATCATTTTACACTACTTTTCAAGATCTTTGTTGCAGCACTCCAAATGAAACAAAACAAGAATATGAGATGTAACTGCCGCTTTGCCAAGATGAGAAATTTACAGTCTAAACTCAGGAATCTTTATATTAGAACTAGGAACTGTGGAGGGTGAGTTTATTAAATACACAAATTTTATTATTTTTTTTTTTTATCATTGCTAATCAGGCTAATTTCAAAGATCATAACTTAATTTCAAGAATGTGAGTGGAGCACTTTGGCTTGTACTTGTCTACAGGCACCTGCTAATTGTAACGATATCTTCAATATTCAGAAATGTTTTTTGTCCATATTATTCCCACATAGTTTGATCTGAAAACTTTAGTACAAAACCTTTACCTAGAGTAGACACTGAGTTCTGGTAGCTTGATGTAATTAAGAGACAGGTTTGTACATTGGTTTTGGAAGAAAATATTTTCTATTATTTTCAGATCTTGAAAAATTTAGGATTAGTGCAAACCCTAGACTGTATATAAAAAGGTGCAAACACTTAAAAAGATTTTTGTTTTGTCTTTAAACATGCACAAATAACTGCACTCATGTAGTTTGATAGATATATTTGTGAAGCCTTTGTTGTGGTTGTGTGTTGTGGCCTGACGTGTCACATTGCTCAGACATTTCAGACAATACACTAAATCTGTGTTTGTCATTTCTAACGCAGTATTTTCTATTTCCTCCTACTTTACCTTTACTCTTCCATATTTGGCATAACATCCATAACAGTCAACATCCGTCGCTAGTGTCTGTATCAGATTTTCCCCGCTACTAACTTCTTCCCTGTCCTGCTTATATTAACCTAAGCTTTCCTTTTTCCTCCTTTCCCCTGATGTCTTCAGCGCTCGTTATGGGAGCCCCAAACGACAGCTGCAGTTCTACAGGTACCTGTTTGTCACTGTCAAGCAGGGTTTTTAAGTGGAGCGTTTTCCTTTTGTGTTTTAATTTTTTTTTTGTATGTATGTATTTATGTGTGTACAGTATGTGTTTTTGTATGTATGTATTGATACCATTTTATTTTTCATTTCACTGTAATAACCTTGCTGTAAAGACTTGCTGTTGTCATTTAAAACCATACATCCATTAGTAAACCTCTGCAGCATAGATAACACTTCATCATCTACTATTTAGCTGGCAATGCACTATCCAGCTTAAACCTGATATGGGGTGATGATGGATTTTGTTGCAAGGTTGCTCACAATATCTTTGAATCAACAATAAATGTTAGAGTTTGAATGTTTTTTTTTCTTTTTCCCCCCAGCAGTGACACATGATACACCCGCTGTTGTTCTTGTCAAACTTGAACGTGTGACTAAGAAGCTTTTTACTGATTTCTAGACACTTTTTTTTTTTTTCCTTTGCCGTGATTAAGCAGATAGACATTTTCTTTATTCATCATGTCTATATTAAACTGTAACCTTTTATTTGACCTCATGGGGGTTCAATCTAATCTGTCTTGTTCTCAAAGCCAGAGACCATTTTGAGTTTTGGGGATGACGTCGTTCTCCGGTCGTGTGCCTTTTGTCTTGCTGCTGCTTTAGAGTAGGATCATGTTTTATGGTCTTATATCAGGCCTTATTCTGCTGATCCAGTTATAAAAACCCCTGACTATGTGGATGTGCTGGTAATGAGCTCACTATCGGATTTTTATCTTGGCGCCACACATTTCTGTCCTTTTTTCAAAATACAAACCGTCCCACGAGCTGCTCCCCTGGCCTACATGAGGGGGGATCAATTAAGCCCCCTATCCCTGTCTGTCTATCTCTCTGATGGGCTGATGCTTGAAAGGGAAGTTTTATTCTTTTAGCTCATTACATTGTAATACTGGAATCATGATGGCTGAAACACTTTCTACTATGTACTAGGATGCGAATGAAAGCACGATGGAAGTCTACAATCATGTCGACAATATTTAGTTTGTACAGCTTGTCTCAACCCCATCTTGTCTTTATGATGATCATTAGCTGTGGGCATTTGGTTTTTATTTTCTTTTGTTCTATTTTGCTTTATTCTCCAGTGCAAGTTGTAGATCCATACTATTCTGTGTGTTTATGACATGATGTCTTCAGAGCCGTTTAATGTTAGCTTTTATGATTCTGTACAAAGAATGCTTTTAGTAAAGCATTTCCGGCTGTCGTTAAACCATTTTGCAATTATCAAGGGACTAAGTGCTTTCCGATAATAAAGATTGTTGACCTCTGACCACTGTACTGTACGTCTCATGTAGAGATTAAGGAAACATAGCTAATGTATAAGAAATTCCTAAAGCAAGTGCTCCATTTAATGCATTACATGTCTCAGGCATATGTACATTCATTCATTGCCATTGTTAAATGGCAGGCATGCACCTGAGGTTTTCTTTCCATTACACCAAAAATGACAGTTAAATGTAACCGTGCAGTTAAAACAGTTTTAGCTCATAAAGGCAATATTAGGGTCAACTCTGTTACTGGGAAACGTGTAGTGCCCAGGTAGGTTAGAACTTAAATTGTAAGATTCCTATTAATGCTGCAATCATGATGACCAACTCAAAGAGGTATGTCTTGTACACTTGGGCGATGGCAGTATATCTAAACAGAATGGCTATTTTCATTAATATACATGGGTGGAGTGTAATATTAACAGGAGGGGGATTAATCAATATGTTTTAAACAGCTGTGCCAAAATAAAATGCCCACCAGATAGAGGTGAGGGTACAGATTGGCTTTTTCAAGTAGAAAACTCTCCCTGTTGTCTGGGTGGTACAGATGTGGAGGTATTAAAGAGTCTTAAAAATGCTGTCTTGCTTCTTGTAGGCAGTAATGTAAGTCATTGGATTGCAGACTGTTGGGAGATGTTACATACGTAAATATAAACAAAAACTAAAAGTGGAAAGATTTTGACAGTGGATTGTACTACAGGAGTGTCTGTTGAGTCTTTTTTTTCCCAGTCTGCACCATCAGACCTGTAACAAACTCTGTTTACATGCATTTACATATAGATTGCTCATCGACTTGCAAGTGTCCATTTTAGCAGAAACTTGAATGAATTAATCATTATACACTGGTTAATCCATCCATCCATTTTATTCCACATATCTGGGTCCAGACAATCTTAATTTCATTAATTAAATTAATTAGATCGTTAGGGGTTATTGTTGTATACTGCTGGGCAGTACTGAAAAAAATGTGATATATTGTAATAATAAATAACTTGAGGCCATATCGTCTATAATGGTTTTCCATCATACTTTGGCCAGCATGACAGTGTAATGGGTGTTAAATTGAAGTATTAAAAAGGTCTTTAAAAGTAAAGTACATGTGACGCTTTCCTCTTTGTAACTATTAAGGCCAATACAGAGCAGCTACACTGACTTATTCAGGTGCTTGACACCTTTGTGTTTTGAGCTCTCATTAATTTTATGTGACACTCTGATTTTGACCTTGACCTGAAAACAAGGCCACTGAGATGCTGCAAGGCGTGCTTAACCCGGTGTGGTTTTTATAATGCCTCTGAGTACTTGATCATGCTTGGTGGTTTGTCTTTTTCTCTCTGTGTGTGCGTGTGTGTATATGAACAGTATGTGTTTGCTTGACACTGTGTGTTTGTGTGTGTTATATGTGCGCACAACACTCAGGCCCTCATTATTGTCCAGCTCTTAGTATTCTTTCCTGTGGAACAACAATCAGAGGCTTTTAGTGCAAAAGCTTTGGTGAATAATTCAGGGATGATATTATTTGCTGCGGTTGGCAGAAACAAGACGGGCCACTAAATGACATAAATGGATTTCTTCCACGAGATCTCACAGGGAGGGGAGGAGGAGAGGTGTTGGTTGTAGTGATAGAGTATGGTCCAAGTGGTGAGGGGAGGGACGGAATGCACTCTATTATTCACTAATTGGTTTAGACGTTTCCTAGTAAGACACTCCCAGTTTGGGTGGACCCGCTTCATCACCGTCTGCAGTGTGTGTTTATAAAAGCAGACTGGCACCCCACAACTTCGCTCATGAGCCGACCCCAAAGAAACCGGGTGAGTTTAAGGAAAGACTTGCACTCATGACCGCGTCAGGAGTGTGTTTGTTTGCTGTGTATGTTTTGCGTGTAAGGGGTTGGCAGAGTGACGAGGAGTGTGTGGGTGGGTGGGTGAGTGGGTGGGTGGCTGTGCAGATGCATGCTGCCTAGCTCGAAGTTTCTTCCTTTTATTTATGTCTTCTGTCTGCGAGGAAACCAGCCATTTGGGAGATTTAAAATTAATAGTGAATTTGTGGGAGAGATCCAAGTCATGTCATGATGGCGTCAGCGGTTTGACTAATTCTTGTTAGAATGTCAAACCGATACTGTTGGAGCTATTTACAGTCTGTATTTTTTAATAAATATAAGAGTGTTAGATTTGATATTGGTTTATTTCCTCTTAAAATCTTTTGTTTTAAATGTGAGTCAGTGTTAGGGTAGCTGTGTGTGCTGTTTTGTACAGAGGCAAAGAAAGTGCTGTTCGTGTTTAATTTGTCAATAGCCTTTTAAAGGATCAGTAGTGCCTTAAACTTACAGTATATTTCATAGAAGGGATGGATTGGACAGTGACCACACTGAAAGTAATTCTTGTTGTGGGGAAAGATTACAAAAAAGATTGTGGGGTTACATTTTCATTTCAGCAATTTAAATGACCTTTATTAAAATGCTTGTGTTAATAACAAAGAGATTATCCTTTAATTAGTTTTTTAATTTTTTTTTTTTATCTATTTCCTCATTTGACAGATGTTTTTATAAACAGCTGCAACCATTAATTTACTTTTTTTTTTTTTTTTTTTTTAATTAAACTTCTCTGTTTATTTTCTTTTTTTCCCGTAGAAGTCATATTAAGAGTATATGTATAATCTAAATAACATTGGTGTGCAGGTTATCATATTATATATTAATAATGTATTTATATGAAATTGCAGTCTCAGTTTCATACAGTGCATTGAAAGTGGCTTTGTTGTTAGTGCTCAGCAGTTCATTCAGCATTAAGTGACCTTCTTGTAGTGATGGTGGAACTGATACAGTGCTGCCCTCTGTTGATTAAATTCAGCACAGTATTTGTAGATCTGGACCTTTGAGGAATCGAATGACTCAAGCAAAAATAAGTGTGTATTTAACAGAAGAATGGCTTGATGGTTAAAACAAATACTTTTTGAAATGGAAGACACAGTTGCATTAAGCTCCCTGAACCTGAAAGAAAGCCCAGCCCTTTAAAAGTCATGCAAGTGCATATTGTGCAGTTGTTTGGGGATTCTTTTAGCGCTTGTGCCCATGGATTTTTTTTCCCCAGTCCAGATGGGCATCTCATGCCTTTTTGTGGGGCACTCAAATTATATTTTGGTCTACTCTCAGAAGGTTTGTCTCTTGGCTCTCCCTCTTAGTCCAGTTAGACCAGGAATGTGTTCCCTCCTCTTGCTTGGTGCATGTTTGAATGCCTCCCCATTTGCAGAGAGCATGCACCTTCTTTGGTCCTGTTCCTTAATCACCAACAAGTCACCTGAAAGCTCCCGTATCAGTGTAACCCTGCCTTTGTGTTACCTGTCAGGGGAGGGTGGTGTGTGGTTATGTTGTGTGACTCTGATTACAGGATGCATGGCCGTGTGCTGCCCCAAGCAGGAGAGCTGTTTTTTTTTATGCGAGCAGGTGCTATTTAAGGAGGTGGCTGTGCCGTGCCGGCTCTTTGCACCGTCTGTGTCCCGACTTTATTCTTCACTGCACGGGTTGTCTCAGCATCACAAGGAGGAGGAGGAGAACATGGGGAGGGGGGGCATGTTTGCGGGAGGGTACGCCACTGGCCCCCCGGGGGTTCCCGGCAGGCGCAAGTCCAGTCACTGTCCTCCTGAAAACCTGCAGATCCCCAAACCGGCAGCGGCAGGCAGCGGTGTTCGGAAGAGCAGCAGCAGCGGCAGCGGCAAGATGCTGTCTATGACATACAGCGAGAGCATCCGGAGCGGGATCAACCGCTACCATTCGGACCAGGGTCTGAATCAGCCACAGGCCAGGCCCCCCGATCACGCTGAGCTGCAGAGACTCCGGGAACAGAGAGTCGCCGCTCAGATTAAGAACATGGAAGACTTCCTGAAGATGAATGGCCTGGCCCTGGAGGAGTGTGTGTCCTATCAGACAGGCATGAAGTACAGGTAAGAGAGGGGCAGAGCTTGAACGTGACTCGGATACTCCCGAGACCTGGACTGAGGGTCTGAGAACCAGCAGGTGAGAGGAGCTTTGTGGTCGAGGGAGGTCGGATACTTGAGGGTCTGCTGAACAGGTGTGTGCCATCGTATCGGTGTTTTTGTTGAGGTTGGCCTCAAAAATCACCATTTTGTGCTGTTGATTTTCTTTAAAGACAAACGCTGCCATTAGAAACAGATACGCTGACAGGAACGTGTTTATCTGTCTTTGCTTTGTTAATGTCAGTACAGTCTTGCTCTGTTCTCTGGTCAGACTGCACTCATGCAAAGGTACTGGGGCTCAGGTTTTATTTTAATCATCTAGGTCGGTGGCATAGTTGCCCAACTACATGGGAAGGACAGACTGCTCCGTAAGGAGTTACCTGGCCCCTTAAAACCTCACTCAGTCTTTCTTTTCCTTTTCCCCTTGATCACATAGATGGTCTCCCTTCTTCTGTGGCTATGCTTTCCTGTTTTCTGTACAGAGAACAAAGATGAACAGAAAAAAAAGTGGGGTCTGTGGGGTCAAAGTAGAACTGGGAGATGTGGCTAATATACAAATAATAATAATATTAGATTAGACTTTGTGGATGATCTTGGTCATAATATATATTGTAATATTGTCTTTGAGTCATAATGTTTGTCTGAGCTTATTTTAAAGTCATTTGGAACTCAGTGATGAATAACACTGTCTGCCTTCTTAGTCGGTGAAAACAATGGATTTCCAAATTGTTGCAAACTGTTTTTTCTGTGTTAAAAAATTCTTCCACTTCCTAAGCTAAATAAAGAATTTAAAATCTCATTTAACTCATCTGAAAAAAAGTTCATAAAAAGTTGATGTTTTGCAGATACATGGCTTTGAATCTGAATTTGTCATTACAACAAATTCTTTACTTCAAAAGTTGGCCAAGACAGGAGCTTATCTTTTAATGTATGCACAGTACACATAGGTGCACTACTAATAAGTACTAGATGTGCCCTCCAGTGCAGAACAAGAGATCAAACTTGAAACATTTGCTCATTTTCTCTGTGCCATCAACCCAATGACAGGAATGTAGACAGGCTATTTTATGGACTGTTGCTGTTCAAAGAATTGAGCCAGTGCAGCAGGCTTAGTGGCTGTTGTGCTGGTTAATGCGGCCTGTGAAGCTGACGTTTTTGTTGTGGACATGGATAGCTTTCATCACACACAGGCATGGCTGCTGTTGTTTTTGACTCAGACCACTGACTGGAACGCAATTATGGTTGGCTGCTGTTGCCATGTCTGGGGAGAGCAAGTTTTACCGTCGTCTACAAGCAGTGTTGTATGACACCACCACCGACATGTTACTTTGCCCATGGTTACCTCCCTGTTGTGTAAAGCTCAGTCACTGGCCCCTGACGGGCTTGAGTGCAGCTTTGCGAGCATGCATGTAGTAAGGGAGCTTAATATTGCAAAGTGCATGTGTGGTTCTTTTATTTATAAACCTCAGGGAGCCTCATACAGGAACCATCAATACTGTTTACATATCATTAACACTAAAGCTGTTTGTCTTTTGATCAGAATATTTTTGTTTTCTTCTGTTCAATCTAATGGATCTAGTAACGTTTGATTTATGTTATTTCTTTGCGGTGTTGCATTTTGGTATTGGTTTATCACAACAGTATTGGGTCATCTAACAGAGGAAATCCTGCCAGGATCCGCTGTTTCTTGTATCGTGATCCCTGCAATTCTGTAATTAGTGTTGCAATTGAGTCATTGGGTACATGCAACCTCTGACTCAAACTCATGATTATTTCAGGTGTGTGATCAGGCTAGCATTGCTACCAAACCACATTTAACCATTCTTAGCACTGCCATCACCTTTTTCCAACAAACACGGGCAAAAACATTACATTAAAGTCTCTCTGGCTTGCTTACCACTCTCTACACATACTTGCACACTTTGGCACATCTGTTAACGTGGGATATTATTTTACACTACTAGAGAGGCCTGAGATTAATGTTCCCTGCTCTAAATGAATATAATCATTTTCTTCAGGAAGACATAATTAATAGTCTAGTCATATATTAGTGTGTTTATTAGTGGTACTAAGCTGTCCTTCATCAAATATTCCTGATTGTGTGGTTTTAAGGTTGTAAATATTGTGCAATCCAAATTAAGGAGAAGGATTACTCTATTTCCATTATGTTGCTCTTGAAACAAAATACTACCACTCAGCAGGCCCATTTGGACACCAGAAAACTTTCCCTAGTGTCTATGTCCCCTGACTGAAAGAGCCAGGCAGCAGGTAAAGCAGCCAGCTGGAGTTCAGTGAGGCGAGACAGGAAGCCTTGCGTCTCCTGTTTAAGCTTCATGGAGGTTGAGTGTGGGAGTGTAGATTTCTGGAGTGACTTAACACTAATCGACACGATAATGACCTCCACTTAAGCGTTGTACAGTACACTCATTGTGAAAAGCTTTGATGGGCAGGTGGACACACTATGTCTTAAAATTTTTTTTTCACATGTATGTAATGAAGTACACCTAAAAGTTTGAATGTTTTTGACCCTTGGTTAGACAGGTTTTTAGTACTGTGTTTAATAGTTCTAGCGAAAATGACATTAATCCCACTTGCTCCCTAAAGAGAAGAGAGGTACACAAAGAGGCGTGCAAATGGAAGGCCTGCAAACTTCAACTTTTCTTTTCCATCTTGATCACTCAGAATGCGTTAAACCCAAAAGTATTATTTAAAACACTAGACCGGATTGTTGGTGCCCCTCCTAACACTAACTTGCTTACATTATCCGACCATTGTGAGCGGTTTAAGGTATTTTTTACTAATAAACTTTTTAAAAAATTGAAGTTAACAGCTGTGCCCAAAACCGATCTGTCCCAGAGCCTTTAACCCACAGATCATGTGATTTTATATCCTTTAAATCATTATCTCTTTTTCTGTCCTCAGTGAAATGGTTAACCACATGAAGTCGTCTTGCCTACGTGCCTACTGGATGTGATCCCTACCAGACTACTGAAGAAGATTATGCCCACAGTTGGCCCTTTCATGTTGAATATTGTAAATAGCTCCTTGACCTCCGGCTCATGTCCCCCGGCTCTGGTTGAACCTCTCCTTTTAAAAACAAAACAAACAAACAAACAAAAATATATCCCTCCATCTTGAATAATTTCTCAATTAGAATAGTTTCTAAATTGTCATTTTGATCTAAAGAACTAGAAAAAGTGGCACACACTGTCAGACAGTAACTCATTTAAAATATTCAAAGTAGGAATCATTGTCGTAGCCTTAAACAGGTTCAGGTCCTAGCTATCTAACAGATGTTTCTCTGTGACAATGGCCGGCTCATTTTCATCGGCCACAAGCATATGCTCTATGGTGTCCCTCGGGATCTTTAAATACATAGGACAATTTCACTGTTTTGCCAGTGACACACAGCTCTATATCCCAGTCAGACCCGGTGATCAGGCTAACGCTGCAACCCTTCACAAATGCTTTGCTGAAATAAATTGTCACACAACTTCCTACAATTAAATCTTACAAAAGCAGATGTTGGCGTACTTGGTCTCCCGGCTTATAGAACTCAAATCATAGAAAACCTAGATGAACTAGCAACTTATGCTAAGCCCTCGGCCAGAAATCTTGGGGTAGTTTTTGACCACTTGTTTTTTATCATTTAAGAAATATAGCCAAGCCACAGATCTGAAAAAACTCATCCACGCGTTTACCTTCTCAGTTCATCGCAAATTAGTCCAATGCTGCAGCACCACTTTTAACTCTCTGCAAAACAAAATATGACCATATCATCAGTTTTAGCATCCTTGCATCCTTTAATTTATTCTAATTTCTTTTAAGGCCAGGCATGGGCTAGCACCTTTTTATAACTCTGAGATTTTATCCCCTTATGAGCCAGGACGCAGACAGAGATCCTCTGGTAGGGCATTGCTTAATATTCAAAAACCAAAGGAGACAGGGCCTTTATTATCAGCGTCCCCTACACTGAAACAGTCTACCAGAGGAGATCAGGCTCGCAGAGTCTGTTCCTGGTTTCATCTTACTTCTTAAGCCTCATTTATACAAAATAGCTGTGTAATGCATAATTTATTTTCCTTTCCTTTTGCCTTGTTTCTATATGTTATACACAATAGAGAAACAATCAACCCGCAATGAAAGCTCCATGCAGAGCTTTGGGCTCATTATGTTCAGTGCCAATGGTGATGGGTGGCAAAGAGGCATGATGACAAACCGTGGGGAATAACTCTTGAGTGGGGACAGTGGTGTACTAGCCTCTCATCATACTGTTAGACATTGTCACAGCTGCTTCTGAAACCTAAGGCGCTCTGCCCTGGACCGCAAAGTGTTTTATGGGGGTCTTTGAGAAGGTTTGTTGACGTGTTTTGAAGTGTTTTGTTTTGCCCGATCAACTGTCCAAAACCCAAAATAGAATCAATGAGATAAAACATAGAAACAGAAAACTCTCACATACGAGAAGCTGCAACTGTAGAGTGACTGACGTTTTGGCTGGAAAAAATGCTGATTTATCAATTATCAAAATAGTTGCCAGTTCATTTTTTTTGTCAGTTGACTAATCATGTCAGATCTAATGCAAGTTTAAGCAAACATGGACAGAAATTCTAAAAAAACCCCTCTACATTGGTCTTTAATTTTTTCCTCACCAAATAGAAAACAGGATCTAGATGTTAAATCCACTGAGCCATAATGTAGCAGAGTAGATCTGTAATAACAGCTGGTCTCCACTAGATGGTGCAGTTACTACGTTATCAAGTTGAAACATATTCCAAAAACCTCCAACTGCACTCAGTACCATAATGCATTTACTGCAGACAGCGAGTGTTGAACATCCTCCTGACTAAACTACTTTTGATATTTATAAGTTTCTCTCGAGTTTAGAGAAGTGACGCTAGAGAAAAAGAAGACCAAAACAATGTAAAATAGTAGCTTTGTCAGTAGGGGGCAGCATGGAGGAATGTTTCATATTTCTTTAGGGTTCATTGCTTCTGCTTGAAAGCATCATTCAAACTTAATATCCTAACTCATTTATCTCTTTCTTTCTTACTGTCACACACTTTACCAATCTCCCTCTCGTTTACCTTTTTCTGTGTGTGTGTGTGTGTGTGTGTGTGTGTGTGTGTGTGTGTGTGTGTGTGATCCTTTTGGTGAGAACATACATCTGCACTGAACCACTCTAAACTGAATTTTTCCCCCCTCAATCTCAGCAGTGCTACATCATGTGTGTCAGCACGGGCAACTGTGACGTTTTCCTTCAGGCGATCCCCTACTCCGAAGCTAAATTTAGCAACTCTACTCGTATCCACAGCTGCAGCTGGAAACAGCTGAACGGGCTGCAGCCTAACCCATTCATCCACTACTTTACCTCAAGCCCACTGCCTCGCAGAGCTGCTGCGCTGGTGAGAGATGCAGAAGTGGCCGTGCTTTATCTTTGTCACCAGAGTGGAAGGTCATGTTTAGGTATTTGGAGTGATATAGATTTGGTTTCCACTGGTGACATCTCCAGTTCCTCTTTGAGATACCTCGGGCTGGCCTAGTCTGACAGCTTGTCAAAGTGTTCTAGTCAGAAGTGTTGCGTGGGCACAAGAGGTGGGAATGCCAAGGATTACACAATTCTATTTTGTTTTGGTTGTAGTTGTATTTCAATTTAAGCCTCTTATTTATGCAGGCTGCACAAAATGTCCTCATGATCACAGTTTATAGGTTAGTGCATCATTTATAGCTTCCTGAATTGGCCATGTGGATAGTCTCACCTTTTTGTGATTATTGTAACATGAATAGTGTCATTGGTCATTGTCATCATTGGTTACTACTGATTACTTTCTGATTGGTAAGCCTTTGTATTAGCTTGCTTCCGGTGTTTCAATTTCTGTAGTTTTAACTGAGAACACAAATTGTTAGATGGGGGTTCAAATGGTAATTACCTGCAGGATAATCAGGATTGTTTGTACTGATTTATTTTTCAATTTAGCAAGTGTTTGTTCCCTATGTGTAACACAGGCCCTGTTGTTTTTGTTGTTGTTCCTTAAATTTAAAAAGTAGGAGCATTATACCAGTTGTCTACTTCATCATACTGCTTACTTTTAGCCAGAAGCACAATTTTGGGACATGTTTTAAATAGCTTTCGCTGATCATGCTTTTACATCTGTATTATCATTGCTCTTCCTCAAATTCTCTTACCTTTACTCTTTCATGTGTTTCTGCATTAACCTTGTGTTTTTCTTTGTGTCATAAAGTGCGTGTGTGTGTGAGTCACTGGAGGCTGCGGGGAGGATAGCTCTGCACTTTCTGAATACCCAGTAGTGACAGGGGGTAGGAAGCCCTCCCCTGTCCTCACCCTTTTAGACACTCAGGCTTTAGAATTGTGCTGTTGTCGTTTTGAATCCCATAAAATGTGTTATTTAACAACATTGAGCACATATTTCCTGAACTGTCAAGTTTAATCTCTGAATAAAATGTGAAGTTTTGTTTGTTTAAAAGTCCTCCCAGGGCCAAGTCTGTTTCTTTCTTTCTTGAACTTCTCATTGAACACTAGAAAGCGCTGCATCAGTGTTAAATTTGTTGGAAATCCATAACACAAAAGAGTCGGGTCTTAGGCAACAAGAAATAACCTGCAGTAAAGTGCTGCACTTGTCCTGTGCTATGAATACATGGCCAATGTTTTTCTCATTCATAAGTCTAAGTCTATCCCTGTGAAGAACGAAGCTTTAGTACATTTCTGTGGTTTTGTGGTCACCCTTTCAAATTTAATGTAGAGGAACATTTTCTGTTTCACGCTTGACCGATATGTCAAACCAGATCCTAACTTTGTTTGATGTACGTGTACTGTACAGTATAAAACACAATTAATGTTTGAAAATTTAGTTTTTGGTCATCTTACTCATATTTCCTTTCGTTGCTTTGTTCTGCATTTGATGGGAAACTCCCTCCCTTCTTACCCACATTTCTCATAGCATCTTAGTATCAGCTGATGGCACATTGATCTGTTTTGCTCTTTTGATCCTTCTGATTCTATTTTTATTGGTTTTAACATGAGAATACACTATATCCAATTTGAATGAATCCACTTCTCTGAAACTACTACAGTTTTGCCCTAATTTCATGTTTTATTTCATTATTTCCCTTCTTGGTTTTAAGATGTAACATTTATGCATACTCTGTTCTGCCTGAAATTTCCTCTCAGATTGTTCCTTTGTTATTTTAAGGTGTCTGGTCATAGAGTTTGTGAGACATCAGGCAGGACCACCAGGCAACAGGTTTGAGCTGGTTTGACCTCTCTGAATGTCAAGCTCAGGGATTTACTAACCCCAATCTGTCAGCAATATAGATCTGCCTTGTTTCTATATGTTACACTCGTAGACGCCATCAAGGGACACTGACTCAGTAGGAACCATCTGTTTCATAAGCTTGGATTAATCCCTTTTATTCAACACTTGTGTGACAGGACCATCAAAAGCTTATGTTCAAATGGAATTTGCTATAAAACACAAAATACTGTAATAGATCTGTGTTTGTGTAACGGAAGCCAACGATGCTGTGCAGTGAGTAAACCTCACTCCCCGACACCTTAAGAGACACACTTGCGACCGACGCTAGTGCCTATGAGTTTTAGCCTCCTCGTCAGTACATACCCGAGGTCATCACCCTAACCCAATACCAGTAGAATTTCCAAAATGTTCTTTTCAATCAATTGTTCACTACTAATCTGTTATATATAGTAAATATCTCGGTTCATTTTTCAGTTAAATCACATGAATGCAAATATTATTCAATTTATTACTCTAGTATTATCAAACAGGTCAGGTGAGCCCACACAAACCAGTATTGAGATTATCTCATCATAGTAAATGAACCACTTTCAGGGTTTTCTCACTCTACCTTAAAGATAGGATGAGAATTATTACATTAATAAAAAATATGAAAATACACATTTATATAAACAAGAATCGAATAGTATTATAATAATAATGTTATCTTTGTGCTTCTGACAAGTGGAGAGTTTCAGTGTTGACAATCCGCATGAAAGAACAACTAGAAGAGTCCAAAAGCCTTTCATTTGACTTGAGCTTTACTGTATCTAGCTAGTAACTAAGTAGCCAATTGCATGAAAATAACATACCACAACCGCATTCCCAAAAAAACACACTGTTGGTCTTTTTAAACCACAAAAATACACAGTCCACTAGCTTTTTCTACTAAATAAATTACTTCTGTAAACCATTTTAGCCAACTTGGCTAATTGGCTAATAAAATGTGTCATTGGCATACGTAATAAAAAGTCAAACTTCAGTTATGTGAATAAACCTGTAAGTTATGTCAAAAAATACACATTCATGAAAAATAACACCCACATTTTAGAGGGAGATGTAATATGGGAGGTATTTGGGCCAACAAGTTGCTGTATTTGTGTAAAGAGGTGTTTCTGGTGATTCTGTTAAACTTTAAAACAGTGAGGGATTTTACAGATCATATAAGGAGCTACAGTAAGCTATAAGGAGCTACAGTAAGCTGTATAGCAGGTTGCTAAAATTAGATTAGGTCTGACTGAAAGTGTTTCTCTTATTTGTAGACAAAGAAAGAGAGAGGTGCTATGTTAGCAGATATTGTGCTAACACGCGTGTAGGTATCAGAACAGAAGTAGTCCCAGAATTTATCCCTATGATATAACACATTTGATTTCAGAAGCTGACTAAATAAAATCCAATTCCAATTGAAAAAGTGACAGTCCAGGGCAGAAATACCAGCCTTGTAAGTCTTGTTTTGTGTTTTTTGTTTTCTTCATCTTCTTTGTTTAAGGGCTGTGGGTTTTAAACCAGATCCCTTCACCAGTAGTTGAACCCAGGTTTCTTAAAACAGTCTAGACGCAAGATCCCAGGACTCCAAGAACAAGCGACCACATCTTTCCAGTGAAATGTATGCAATAAAAAAAGCATTTCAGCCTAGCAACGCTTCTCTGTGTGAACATTGCCTTAGGTAGGACAAACACACACAGGCAGGCAGGGAGGATCTTCCATTGAACTGGACACATTATTCTGCTTCCTCCACTCACTCTCCCTTCCTTCAGATGAGTGAGCGTGCTACTGGGACTGTGTAACAGCCCTGTTTGGTTGAAGCACACTTTGTTACACAAGCGGTGATACTGACATCCCTACATGGCTGTGAGATCACTGCTGTTTTGTAATGCTTAACATATTTGCTATATTTACTCCATTGCAGTAATCCATTAAAAATACAATAAACAAATGAATATGCCAGATATGTTATTCATAGATACTATTTTCCTGTATTTAATGTATTTGTTTTTTTTTACAGAGCCTCTTTAGCTAAAGCCAAAGGGGCATAGTAATGACTTTATATTACATAAGTACAGGGGTTCCCTGTCATCTATTTTTGATTGTCTCAGCTCTCCTGCTCTGTTAGATGTGTCAGCAGGGACAGCTGAAACGACAACTCCTCCTGAGCCCTGCTGTCTGTGGGGAATCTGTCATGTTCACTGGAGAGTTAAGAATTGCAGCACTCGCTACTCACAGATGTGACCTGTGTGTCTCTCTTCACTCTTTGGTTTCCTCAGGAATTCCCAGAATCAGTCACATAGTATTTAGCCTCAGCTAAACACAATTTTCTACATTGTTTGTATTTGTATGACTACGTAAAACCATCAGTACCTCTTTGTTACAGTTGAGTTCATTCAGATCAGAAAATAGTAGAGTTTTTATTAAAGTACAGAAACTAAACAAAATGTTTATGAAACCCATATACTGCAGTATTGGCACCCCCATCTCAGGGACGCTATCCTTTTCACCTTGCTAATGCTGTTCAGTTAAACCCTCAGTAAGGGGAACTTAAACCTCCATTGGACAGCTGGTCAACAGTTGCACATGATACAACTGTGGCCATTCTCTACAGCGTGGTATACACTGCACAAATGAACACCGCCTACCACAAATGACATTGTCCTGGCCGGGATACGCTTTCTTAAGTTAACAGTAAGAGAAGTAGAGAGAAAGAAGGCTGAGCCAGAGCGAGATGAAGCAGCTGAACCATCTGTGACTTAATATTCACGATTGTAGGTTATTCTGTTTACCCAGCTTGAATGACTCATTTCTTTAAGATGTATTACCCCAGTTTAATTGCAGATTTCAAAGGTATCTTTTCCAGAGGATCTCTGCGGTATTCCCTACAGAAGGCTGCAGAAAGCCAGTGTTTGCTAAACTAGCTTGGACAGATGAGGCCTAGCACCCTGCAGCAACTCTCGATGCCAGTTCCATGTGCCAAACCCAGCTCGATGGAGGTACGCAGACCGCCCCGGAGAGCAAACTAGTGAAAGACAACATGAGACACTCTCTGTGGTGACATATGTCATATTTGGGAGTCCTTTTCCCCTCTCAGTAGCTAAGGGTGTATTTTATCTAGGCTCATTGTGTAGCATTGATTCAGAAGAGCCAGTGTCTATTTTTAGAGCTCACACGGCCGTAACACACAGTACCTCTGTGGTCAGAGTAGTTTTCTAACGCTCTGTTGATTAAAGTATCTGTCTTCCCCTCTCTGCCAATGTGCGCCTTAGCTGCAGTAATGTGGGCTGTAGTTTGGGAGAGGCCTGTTGTCTGAGTAAAAACTCCTGCACAGCCCGAACGGACCACTGAGGCTTCATTATAGTATGGCGTCATTGATTGCCAACGCTTCTTCCCGATCAGGGCTGCAAGGATGAACAGAACGCAACCAATAATTTTAACTGTGTAGGTGTTCTGCAGATTTCCTTTCTAGTATTGGTAAGGAATGTAGGATTGTCAGTAAGTGGGATATGTTTCTGCAGCTTTTTATTTATTTATTTATTTTTTTTTTGGGCTACATGGTGAATTTGAATCTGAATATTGTTATCTTTAGGTGTTTTGTTTTCCTGCTCCTTTTGTTTTCCTTCTCTGTCCGCACACTCCTGAAAAAGAGTGCTGCTGTTGGTACTGGTGAATTTTACTCTGCTGTAGTCGTGAAACACGAATGTTCTGCTATATATCTTCATCTTTTCTCTCCTCTTCCTCCCCCGCAAAGTGCAGGAGCCCCATCAGGGCTCACAGTGATTAAGGGTCTGAAAAGGATTTTAGCAGCTTGGTATATTTATTTTGGGGGGGGGGGGGTAACCACAAATCAGACACTTAATCAAAGCAAGGAGAGGAAGGCCACGACACAAGGGTGGCCGTTGTGATAACATGTGGAGTGGGAGGAGATGGATTTCTTTCCTCTGAGATTTGCCAGCTACTGAGTCCAGAACTAACAATGGGAACTGATAGGATTTGGTTTTCAGGTATTGTTCACTTCTTTCTCTCTGCATTGATAAAAAATCACTTTTTATCGTAAAAAAACAGCCGTGCATTGGGTTGAGCAAATTCACCCTGCTGTGCCCACCCTAAACACAATGTCACTAATTAGCGATTTATCTTGCGGCACTTATAGTTCAACATCCTTTATGACGGATTTATTTTGTGACTTGAATAGAATTAATAGAGGTTCGTTCCCAATTTCCTCCAACAGACTGAATGAACACAAAGCTGCTCATAGGTCAGGCCAGTATTTGCTCAATAACAGTGTTGAGAAAAGAAATCCTGATTTAAAGTGTGCGTGAAAAATGAGATAATACACGTGTAAGCATTTGTTCAGACTGACTTTGACTTTGGGTTCAGGAGCAGGCAGTGTGCCCTCTGTAGTGCAATTTTTGATGTATCGTGCAAGTTAAAACTTCAGTAATGAAATAAATACAGAGGTGGTTTATGGAGTGGGAGTGTCACGCAGGCGAAAGATCTCCCTTTCGGCAATATCATCTCTGCAGGAGTGTTGCATGTTAAGTGGGCATGGTCGCAGGTTTCTAACAAAAGAGATATGAAAGGTTTCACTAATAACTTCTTCACTTGACAGCAGTCGAAGTAGTCAGGCATGCTCACAGTAACACCTTCTAACATTTTGAACCATACACATCACCGTTCAGGGATAAGGTGTCAGTCATCTTTAATGCTAGTCTCTCCTGGTGATCTGGTGTTTTGGTCCTTTTTCTGTTTTCCAGATATAGTCAAAGGGAATGAAACGCATGCTGTCAATCTAAAGAAAGTTGGCAGATGTGCCTGTTGTGAATTATTAAATCATACTAAGTGTGACAAGCATGGTTTATTGGATTGAGCATATTTGTTGCTCACTCTGTTGGCATATTTTTTTTGTAGTAGTTTATAGCTGCTGGTGTATTTAGTAATAACAAGGCACTGTGTGTGGTGTTGTGTAATTTTTGTTTTAGATATTTTACAGGACTGTCAAAATGAATAAAGATGATAAATACAGACTGTTATGATGTGGTTTGCATCTGGTGGTGCGAGTCTGTCAGCTGGACAAAACGCCGGGATAAGCTATACATGAAAAATTGTTCTATGGATTCATTTAGGTGATGGATCAGTAGTCACTAAGATGATGCATGCTCATATTGATTGCTGTATCTTACATTACACAACATTCAAAAAAAGTGTAGATTTTCAGATGAAGATAAATCAAGGGTTAACAAAGGACTTATATGGTGGAGTAATGACAAGAAATCAGTCATCACATGGTTTCAGTAGCCATGAAAAGCCATGGCTGAGTGGTAAAAGGCCCAAAAATATACTGTAGGACAAAGGTTGTACCTCATTGCTTGAATATTGTTAGCCGGGCCGTAGGCTGGATGTTGAGAACATGTTTATATGTGGGATTTTTGTCAGGCTTATTATGTGGGCTTAGCGTGGATCACAAGGCTGACACTGTATCTGTGCAGCCTGAGCGCCTGTCCCTGGCCTACCTCTGTTCAGTACCGTCCCTATGTCACGACTCCCGGGGGCGTCGATTGTGGCATCACGTTTCCACAGCACTGGCAGTGAGTGTACCCTGTGGTAAAGGGATGCCAGGTCCTGCTCTCATGCTCAACGGCTTTATCAAAATAAGCAGAGAGCCTTGGTGGAGGGAATGGCACATGTGTATCCTACCACCCTATCCCAAAGTGCGGGACATAACCCTGCAAAGCTGACAAGAGCCCATTGATCTTGCCTATATGTTGCTTCTGCTGCCGCTGCTGAGATTGATATGCAGTCGCACATTCAATGCGATGTTGTTTCGACGGCCACCCTTTAAACTCCTCACTCTGTCTTTGTTACAGGAAAGAGTCTTCGAAAGGCCAACTTGAGCTTGGCTTCTCTGCACACGGTGTGAAATTCAAATCAGATTTCAGTTGAATTAAACCACCTTTCCCCCTCAAGCGTCTATTTAAGTCCAGGAGACCAAAAGGTCATGGCTCCAAGAATAGGGCTGTCAGTTAGCAACAGCCTGTTTGCTGGATTCCTTTGAAGGAGGTTTGCTTCTTCGACTGCTTTACTACACATGTCTGCTGCTGATGGCATCTCTTTTAATTATCTCCTTGGCGCACTAGCTGGTCCACACAGATAAGCTTCAGTATTATATTACTGCGAGCTTGTGTCTCATTTACTGTCTCTTCAATCTGCAGCCACTGTTGCGTTGCGTCCAATTACTGTGGTGTTTATTTTCAACCCCCAGCCATTATCATATTTTTACTATTCACTCTTTCCGCGCCTACTCACCTCACCTAATGCTTTAATTGTTCATCAGATCAGTTTATAATAACCAGTAATACCAGATGTTTAAATATTAATAAACAGCAGCTGTATCATGCAAGTATTTCTTTGCTCAGTTGAAGATTCAGTTTCTTTCAATCCGTTACAATATTTTCATCAGAGATCAAATAATAAAGCAGTATAGACAAAAACACAGCATCTCGGTTATGTCTTTGACAGCCCTGCCTTTGATATATATTGTTACAGATAAAGTTACATAATGAATATTTCATGGGCAGTTGAATAGACCCACGTGAGAGCCCCCTTTTCTGGGGCCATAGGCTATTGCAAAGTCTTGACCAGTGAGCGCTCAGCTCCCCCCGCCCCCCCTTTTCTCCTGACTGAATAAACTATATTAAAACACACTGCAAGGCAAAAATGCACTACCCTTTTCTTAAGAGAGCTGCTGTGAACACAACAGATTTCAATGCCTTGCTCTCTCACGCTGCTGTAGCTCTCTGAAAATCCCTCCCACCACATTCCCTCCCTCTCCCTCTCTCCTCCCTTCTCTTGGTGTGCACTGTGCCGCTTTATGCTGAGCACAAGACATACAGATGTAAGTTTAATCCAGGCAACGGGCTGAGCTTGCGAGTGAATATGAGGTTGCCCTATTCCTAACATGCAGTAGTATTCAGTGAAATATTCAGCAGCCGGGGTGACTGTCAAGGCGGACTCAAGGGGCGATGAAAACCTCCTGGAACTGTGTGTTTAATTCCCTCCATCTCTTTGTGTGGATCTATGCCTTTCCACTCTTAATGCTTGGTGGAAAGAGGTGTTATCTCTAGCACTGAGCTCTGCTTTAAAAGGAAATTGGAAATCTGCCTGTCAGCCTCGGATGAGCTTCTGATTAATAGATTGAGCGGGAGGACAACCAGATGAATAAAGGAGAAACTTGCAGAGGGAAACTCAGACAAGCGCTGCTTTTTTGGACTCAGATTTTTAAAAGATTTAGCCTTTTCTTTTATTTATAGATTTGTACTGGACTAGCGTCTTATGTATCTGAAGTCTGCAACGATTGTACATTTGTTTCTCACACCAGCTGAGGCAGAGATGCTGTAATGGTGTGCTTGGATTTAGACTTCCTTAGAGAGGATTTTGTTTTCACCTGATCAGCGGTCCTTCACTGTTTGAATACATTCTGATCTGCCCTCCCACCCTTCTGCCCCTCTTTTTTTTTTCTTTATTTTTTTTTTTTTTTACTGAACATTGTAAGCTGCTCAGTCACTGAGCAGTGATTTCAAACGGAGACACAGAGTGCGAGGCTGGATTTGGAGTAGTTGCGTCCTACAGACTTCATTCTGTCACGCTCTTTAGAGGGTCCTCAGACTTTCTACCTCTGGGAGTTTGCAGTACCTGATTTAGCCAGAGGAGAGTTTAATTAGAGGATCTGCGCTTGGGACAGCCGGCCAAAAGCCAGGATGCAGGTGTCATTAGTGTGCACGGACCACCGTGGGGGGGTGAGCCGCACCACGGAGGACCGGCTAAATCGACAGAATGCCAACAGCCCCAGCACAGGCACCCGCAGCAAGTTCAGAGCGGTGGCGATGGTGGCTCGCAGTCTTGGACAACTCTCTGTTCAGAGTGTGCCTTCCTCCAGCGAGCAAAGCATGAGGACTGGCATGAAGTATAGGTAGGGCATGTCTGGTAGCTGTAAATTTACTCCTGAAACGTTCACACCCATATAAAATATTTGAAAGGATCTTAAACTGCAGGATTTGTATTCCCCTTGCTAAAGCCGATTTTTAATAATGAAAAATCCAATTCTCTGGCTCAGGCTACAATACATATATTGGCAGTCTATTGAATGTCGTCCTCACTACTGACAAACCCCACCTGTTTAAGATTGATGACAGAAGCGCTTCATCGTGACACTAATTAATTAACCTCCCCAAACCTTTATTTACTTACCAAGTGGGACCTCAAAAACAGCAGGTAGTAAAAGTTTTTAATTTTATTTGAGCTTTGCACATAAGTGTTAAACGTGGTTGGCATGTAGTTTAGATTTAGTTAGCGGCCATTATAGTGCCTTATCTGTTCTATACAGGAGTGTCAAAACAAGTTACAAAGTACAGCAAGCTGCATTTGTTCAGCTTTAAAGGGGGAACTACTTAATATATTCCCTTATTAGTCTCTGAAGTGCAAGAATGCTATTATCATAAAACACATTTTTTGTGTTTGTTTACCTTACACAGATAATCTTAGTTTCTTTAAATCTTATATTGATTATTGCGGATCCTTTCGTTACAGCAGGAATATTCCAGTCCTATATTAACAATTATTAAATCAAAAGCTACATAAAGTCAGTAATTAGAAGAGTGTCCCTGGCATGCCATGAAAACAAACCCTTTGCATAATCAGAGCTATTGCCCACAAAATTTTATAGTGACATGATGGCTACATTGAATATTTATCTTACCCCTTCCATCAGTTGATAACTGATTACTGGTCTATTGTGCTTTCATTCTGAAATGGTGGATTAAAGGTTTAATATTTTAAATATTTAGCCTGTTTGTGTTTAGGGACCTGAAAATAATCTACCATACTCCATATTTAACATTTAGGCAAAGGTTTACTTTCAGAAAAGAGCAAAACAGAATGCAAATGTCTTATATTTGGGTGGTGAATTATTTAAATGAGTCCCTCTTTTACACACAAGAGCTAAAGAAGGAGCAGATTATAAAGTGGAATATCTTCAAATGCATATTAAAGCACCGAGGGTAGACGAGTGAGTGGCAAATTGAACAGCAGAGGAGGACACAATCTGCAGGCAGAAAATGAGTTCACGTTACTTTCAGCGTGGTAAGGTATAGTACATTATGATCTGCAGATGGCCATTAATACAGTGTATCTGCTTTGTGTCACTTCATTCAGCCTCTCAGGAGGTATTTTTGCAATATTTTTCCACCTGTCACTCAACTGCTCACCAAAGACAATAGTTTAATGTGAAATCAGGATTTAAAATGATGAGCATTTGCTAAAAACCTGCATGCACGTACTGCGTTCTAGCACAGCTGCAACCGTTGCAATGGACACATTCAGTAAGCTTTCATTCATACTCTAACTAGCAACTTCATATTGTGTGATATATCGAAATCTTAAATAATATATATTAAAAATATAACAGTCTTCATGTTTCTAACCTTGGTTTGTGTAGTGAAGTGTTAACAGGTCATTTTGCGAAAAAGGTGTTGTTAGTTTTTATGATAGAAAATGAAAATAATTTAACACTTTTTGGAGAGCCATAATAGATATTATATTTGCTTCTGCTGTTTATCAGAACTGCAGCAGAAATATAGGGGCAAATAAAGAGCCTCCATCTATGAAGAGCCTCCGTGCTTTTTTTCTTGTTTTAAATTGTGCTATGTTTTGGATTGTTCTTTATAGTCATTCAAGTGGTAAATTAGTTTCTGATATGTTCTGAATGTTAATAGTGATGTTGTGCCTCTAAAGCAGAAGCAGTTAAGACTGGACATTGATTTGGGGAAACACATTACCCATCCTGAGTACTGTTGTCTGAAGACGCATCACAATGCTTTGCATCTGATTTGCTAGCGGCTGCCTCACCATGTTGGCACACTGTCATTATTGAGGCTAACGATATTGAATGAGTAAAGTAATTTTCAGCTTGGGAGCCAGCGGCTGTTTGTGTTCTTCTCCTCCTCTGTGTAGTTCAAAGTACACAATGGGCTCCGTGTTTGTGTGTCTGTTGTAAACTGAAGGTAATGCAGGCCTAATTGCAGCTGGGGGCCCAGAGATGCATGCATTGAGAGTACAACATGCACCGAGGGTACAGCATAGTGTTTTGTGGCTTTGAAGAGATGAGAATGAAAGGGAGGGAAGGAGTGAAAGAGAGAAAGTGAGAGTGCTGGGGTTAATGTTGGTGTAGGCACTATGCCCAAGAGGAAGTACAGTAGGCTGGAGTGATCTGCGCTCATGTCACTTTGTATCTTTCAGATGTGCCTCTTGGAGTCGAAGCTTGCACGCCCTTTAATATGGCCGTGCATTTTCATCCTTTGAGCACAAGATTTTTCTTTTTTCTTTTGTGAAATTCAGCGTTTCATTTTTGACAGCTGAAGAGGTTAGCGGTTTCATAACTGTTCCCCGAAAGAATGCAGTCGGAGCTTATTCACCCAACAAAACTTTCCTCGATTATCCACACTGCAGAATAGCCGTGTGAAATTCAGATCAGCCTC
Source organism: Micropterus dolomieu (assembly GCF_021292245.1). NCBI lineage: Eukaryota > Metazoa > Chordata > Actinopteri > Centrarchiformes > Centrarchidae > Micropterus > Micropterus dolomieu. Next base: position 17,414,899 of record NC_060167.1, on the reverse strand, counting down.
ATTTGCATACAATTCTCGGTTTCCTTGAGTGGCAGCCTTGAGCTTGAATCAAGACTGTCAGTCTGCATCCACGGGCAAGGATGCGGGTTAGGTTGGAAGTGACCTCCCCTACGAGGCCGAGGAAACCATCAAAGTGAACATCTTTTCAAGGTGTGGAGGGATTGCGGCAGCTTTAGCAGGCTGCCTCTCCGCAGACTTAGCCGTTCTGTAATTTGACACTGGGCCTGCATGACATGACATGATGGTTAAAATCATCAAGCTTGACTGTGATACCCCGCACCTATTCCAAGGAATGATTAAATGGCTTCAGTCAGGACTGAATTAATGATGCACACAAAATAGCTTATGATTATGTAAAGTAGCTCAGGGAACGGAAGAATATCTGTGAGATTGGGAAGGCCTTTTGCGTTTCACAGTACGGTTATTAGCTCTTCTCTCATGCAGTCAAACCTGGGAAGGGTCTTGAGAGGATGACTCACCTTTAACAAGAGCCTGTTTTATTTGCTTAGGTGTCGCAAATGAACTGCTGCCTAGTAATGCTGAGGTGAATTTTGTATGAATACAGCTTGTATCACTTTTCAGTTTGACTGCCATTTTTGTGCTTTGTGCAGACTAAATATAAGAGCTCACATTAACTGCTGTGGTAACATTTGTCTTTTTGTTTTTTGTCAAAGCATGGTATTGTTCTTTTTGTTTGTATCAGCTCCAAAACACTGCTGTGTTGCACTCAGTGTTGTTTTCTGCAGTGGCCACGTAAATCCGAGCTGACTCACCTTCCACCCTGCTGTAAATCTCCAAGTAACTCGCCTTAGCCCAGACTGTCAGTAGGATTCCTCACATCTCTGGAGGTCCACGTTTGGTTGTAAAGTTGACAGTGAATCACAGCCACAGTAAATAGCTACTGGCAGTGTTGTGTAAGCGGAATGGCATTTAAATCCCACCACTGTGTTGTGTGAAGTTGTGATCTATCATTATCACTGACAGAGATAACTCTACTTAAAAAAGCTAGTCCCCCCTCCAGAGTTGCCTCCGTTTACTGCATCTCCAAGTCACTTGACAGAAATGGGAGGAGAATGTCAAAGGATTTACAAATGAAACATGCAACATCAATTACAAGTATACAGTTTAATGTTTTCTCATTATTAACTGTAACTACAGAAAGGAAAATTTTAATTGGTGGGAGTTAGTTTTTGTCCTTGTTAGGGAATTTAAGCAAGACAAAACTGGGAAATGTTTTTGTTACACAAATGCAAAAGCACGCACCGCTCCGGCTTGGGTGACAAAAAGCTGTGGGTGTGCGATTTCGGGCGTTGTGAGTGTGGGTGCACGCTGGGACGTTTTCCTGCATTCTGAGTGCTCTTCATCAGGGAGCCAGCTTTCCACAGCCTGCACTCCCCCTTGAAATATGAATCATAAATAGGCCGTGGTAGTTGAACATAACACACGTACAGCAGTACACTCTGGCCACGCTGATGTAAATAGTAGGACTCATCCACAGCACAGATTTCAGGTCGAAGTTGCCACTTAGTACCATCTTAAATGTAAGAGAACATTCGCCATCTGTTTGCTCTGGGCATGTGGAGAGAAACTGCCAAAACGGTGGGATTGTTCATTTATTGATGTGGGCTTGTGTTTCACTGTATGCACTGAGGCTTTGTCTGTGTTGGTGTATAAGAAAGCGAGTGAGATTGAGGGTTTGTTGTGGAATATTTTGCCTATGTGTCTATAAGTGTGTCGGCTTGAGAGACACACACTTGTGTTATGCTGAAGCAGAAAATGAAGACAGCTGTTCTTTCTTTGCCTCACTGATAGAGTTTAATTAGAGTGTGTGTGTGTGTCTTTAGCATTTAGTCATTTCCCTCTGCATTTTATTTTCTTAAATGCTCTAGAAATAGCCCTGATTTTTTCATTCTGTTTTACAGTGCCAAGTAAGTCCTTAATTCACTCAGTACCTGTATTGTAGTCAGTTTACTGTTTCATAATGTGCATGTGCAGCAATTTCATTAAGTGTTTGCGTTGCATTGTGTTTTCCTTAAGGGTTACAAATGATTTTTGGGGCTTAGTGTAGCATGCCAAAAATATACATTTAGTCCAAAGGTCTGTATATATGTGCACAATAATGTGTATAAATGCTCTTTGGGAGGTTATTGAAAGCTGCCACACAAGACTGTTATTCGGGATACAGGAAGGAGACGGGTTTAGATTTATGAAAGAGTACTGAAGCAACAGACTTGTTTTGATAATGACATTTCCATTTCTCTTTTCTTTCTGCATGAGGAGCTTTTGAACTGCATGTTACATAATGTGTAAGGCAGAGATTGAGGGAAAAATTTAGTGAGGCTATACTGGAGGCTTGAGCTTTAGTTTACTTCAGAAAGTAATGGAGCACAGGCCAGTAGGGAAAAATCCCCACATTATGCTTAGTCATGTGTATTGTGTATATTTAACCTCAAACCTTTTTTGAAGTAGGCAGATGGCACCAGTTTGTTCTAAATTGATGCAGTGCCCAATGCAGTCTCCTTTTTATCAGCAATATGGTCTCTTACTGAACAAGCTAGTTAGTACACTTTGGGCCTAATTACCTTATTTGTGATTAGGGCTGCAGCAAGTGATTTTTATTAACGATTCCTCGATTGTTTGTAGTTTTTAAAATGCCAGAAAATAGTGAAAAATGTCCATCAGTTTAAACCCAAAAGATATTTAGTTTACAGTCAAAGAAGGCTAAGGAAGTCAAGGTAAGAAGCTGGAACCAGAGAACTTTTTACTCAAAAACTGACTCATAATGATGAATTGATTATCAAAATAGTTAAATTTTATGTCAATCCACTAATCCATTAATCAATCAATCATTTTTTACAGTTCTCTTTGTGATCAAGTTATGGTTGTTGGTTACCCTTTTTTAAAGACATTCAGTAAATCTTTCCAGTGAATTTAGGATTCAATCTGTTGGCAATGTCAGTGAATATACTCTCTGTGTCCTTTGGCTACAATATTGAATTTAAAAGCATGTCAGGATATTAGAGCACAGCTCAGTGTGACATTACAGTATAAGACTTGGCCTCCCCCACAGGTTATGATAAGTTTCTGCCTCGTTCCTCTCCAGCATACAGCAGAAGAGTTTCCATCCCTGTGGGCACGGGAAGATTTATCCCCAGACAAGAGCCCCTGAAAACGGCGAGAAGAAAAACGAGTTGGAAGAAAAACAAATTCAGCCTCAGGAAAACCCTCTGAACCGACAATCTGTTTATGCCCAAGTTAAAAAAAAAAATTATATAAACTGCCATTGATGACAGTAAAGTGCCAGTATGTTTCTGGCTGCTGTATATATGAAGTTGGTCACATGCTTTAAATTAAATCACATTTGACGTTTTCTTAGGCTGCAAACAAATAGCCTATAGTGTATAACTGTATATAGTATATAAATATAACTGAGCGTGTGTTCAGTTAATGGCTTCCATGAGAGATAACAGATCTTGCGAGTTAACAAAGTTGTGGTAAAATTGCACCAGCCAACCTGAACTCATTGTAACAGTGGAGCTTCAGTGCTGTGCTTCTGTTTGTTCGCATGTGAGAACACTTACTTCACTTTGGACAGGAGTGTAATGCCGGCTTAACCTCACCACACTCGGTGTCATGGCTGACGCTCAGAGACATTTAACAACAGCAAAACAAAATAATCCTTAATATGCTTTTTAAAGATTGTGTGAATATGTGCATACCTTCACCTCTGCACAAATGTACAACCTAAAACTAGCAGCCCTGTGCATTACAAGATAATACATATTTGAGTGAGATCTGAGGGTCATGGGTCAATTTGGATTTATCATGTATTTGATTGGGCCCATACCAAAAATGTCATGTGCGAGCTTCAAGCACTGACCATTACCATTTAGAGGAGGCTCTGTGTCGGGGTGTGAACTTAAAGCAATAGTTCAACAGTTGGGGAAGTATGTTTTTTGTCTATTTGTTTTTTGTTTTTTTTTGCTGAGAATTAGATGAGACGACCACTCTCATATCTGGCTGTTAAGTGTGAAGCCAGCAGCCGCCTAACTTAGCTTAAGGACTGGAAACAGTGGGACTCCAGGAAGTCACTGCGCCTGGCAAGAATAGTTAGCAAGTATAAGTCCCTGAAAAAACCACTACTTGTAGTTTTCATATTTTTGTTTGTATGGATTAAATAAACAGGATATAAAATGTTAATTACTGACTTTTACAGGTGCTGGTAGACAGATTATTTGATATAGTTTGAAAAGAGTTAAATTATCTGTTTCCTCCTGCTTCCAGTCTTTAACGCTTGGCTAAGCTAATTGCTTCCTCACTCTTGCTTTGTACCTTCTTTATCGATTTTCTCATCTAATTCTTGGCAAGAAAACGGATTAGCGTATTTCCCAAAATGTCAAATATTCCTTTAAAACTCACCTCCAGTCACAACTCACCCCTGCAAATCCATCTTGGGCTTCATCTGAAACAGGAGTTGAGTCTTTTTGTATTCTGGGTTACAAAAACAAGGTCATCCAGCTGGCAGCAAGTGAACAGAGCCTCATGGTAGAATGATGTAGGGTCTGCACAACCATTCATGTTTCATACCAGTGAGGTGGGTTGAAGATAATTGGATAAATAGGGCTAGCATACTGTATACTTGTTAAGGTTTAATTTTTTGGGTGAACTGTTCCTTTAATCACAGTCTGTGTGTGTGATTCTTATTGCCTAGTCAGGATATTTCTAATCTAATATATAAGTTCTCTGCTGTCACTCCCCAGCCCCCCCGACTCTCTTCCTATAAGTGGAGTGGATGTTACATAAACCTAAATGGAGGAGAAAACCACCTGCAGCCAACACGAGCTAGTGGCATTCGCCGAGTATGTTTTTCTGAAGTTGAAGCCACTGGTTAGGAAGTATTAATAGTTCTGCTCTGTGAACATACTGTATCTCTCAACATGTTCCTCTTTACAGCTCTGTGACCTTGTTTCTTCATTCATCACCCTGTCCTGTCCACTAACTTTACATTGACTCTAAGACCTCTCTCCCACTCGGGCTGCCTACTTCATACCGCTAGTCCTTCCTGATGCGCCGCTCTCACAGCGTACCAAGACTTAACGTAGGAGCAGATATACAGCGGTTCTTGCCAGATTAAAAGCTCTTTGCAAAAACATCATGTGCTGGTTGATATCAAAATAATAATAATAAAGGGTGCAACAGTAGACTCACCAACTCACATCCTGATTATTTAAGGAGAATTGTTTTTTTTGCTGAGTGTCTTTAACAGTTTGTGTTTTCTGTCTTGTTGAATTAAACAGGCTAACTGTTTCATTTCTACCAGTCTATTCTGAGGGATTCTGGTGAACAGACACATTTTTCATGACATAAGGATAGAATAAGAACAGAATAAATAATAAATGACAGACAGAATCTCCGAGGTAACCTCTGATATTCCCCCGTCTTTATGTTTACTTTGATAGACATCAGCATCTCTACAGGTCAACTTCCATCAATGGCTGCCAAGAGTCAGCAGCAGAGCTGAACGATTGACTTGGACATGTAGCATTCATTATGTCAAGTGTAATGCAACCTGTATGTGAACAAGTCCAGAAAAGACCACCTAGCCACCCTAAATCAAATAAACCAGCAAACCAAAATGGAAACTTTTGCCTTGTTCGCTTGAGCATAAGGCTGATGTTAATAGACACCTCAGAGAAAGGTTAACTAGTATTTCAAAGTAAACAATCGACTGGACATGCGCTGTTGTCGACACGTGTCCTGTTCACTGAATCTCATCCGGCTTTGTCCCTGCGGCTGCAGTGGTCTTGCTGTCCTGTGCTGTACCTCTCTCCTTCATTATTGAAGAGAGACGACCTGACTGTTGTGGTTTTGGTCTGCTGAGGCTCAGCAGGAACTTGACCCCTGCCTCCTTACAGGTCCTGGCAGAGGGTCATTGCAGCAACACATAATGCAGTATTCAAGGCCAGTCTAGTAATCTAGTAAAATATTGAACACAACAATGTGCTGACAAAGGGACATCCTCACAATGAGAACAATGGCAAGGACAGACCTGTGTATTCTGATATCCTTGTTACTTATTTTTAGGTTTGGGGAACTGTATATGCAGTATTTATGTTTAAAGTATGCTTATGCAACACCTGTGCAGTAATCTTTGCTTTGTGATAAGCCCCAACACACGCACGTGAGAATTGTGCAACTCTAGAAGCGTGCACACAGTTGCTCCTAGTTTGTCTAATTAGACAGGTTTACTGTCCATCCTGTTTTCTGAACGCGCATGTGCACCATGTATTAACATGTTAATCACATTTAATCACATTAGGTGTTTGAATCTGGAACAGTTCAGGGTTTTAGAGTCCTGAATGTATAGTGGCCACAAAACAGTGTTGAGCAGAAAAACTCTACTAAAGCATGATGAAGTCGAGCAGGATTTTTAGTGAAGAAGATATTTTTCACATTTTGAGACAAACATCCATCATTAAAACACTCAAGCAGACATGCTCCACTAACCGTTTTGGTCCGTAAGCTGCTTCTGGTTTGGGTTATCTCTGTTCATGACGCAGAGCAGCAGCCCCCTGAGGAGGTATTTTACTCCTACAATTAAGAGGCAGTTAATTGTACATCAGCTCCAGTGGGTTTCCAGAGGGGACTTGTGTTAACCTTGTTCACTGCACCTTAAGGACACATGGCCCCATTAGACTTCTCTTATCACTCCCTCTTCTCCCTTATGACTGACCGTGTTTGCTCATAAGTCAGCAGGCTCCTATACGTGACGTCGTCAGGCTCTCGGATTCAAACTGTAACACGATTACAGGACCTCACTGACCAAAATAAGATCTTTTTAATGAGGCTCTTTTGTAGAAAATGACTTTGACGCAAATGCTTTACTTGCAAAATTGGATATGATTTTATTATTTTTCAATATCTCTCGATCTCACTGAAACATCTGACGGCTCAGCAAAAGGTTGATTTTTTTATTTATTTATTTTTCCTGCCGTGTGCGGTTTTTGAGATAGAAAACAAAAGGATATAAATGAATAGAGGGGCTCTGCTAACGTCCGTGGTGGTTCAGTGAAGTAAGAGTGGAACTAATGATGTTGGATGATGGAGTGAACATTTAATTGGATTAACTCTTCTAAAATAGGAAGTAATGTGAATGGAGATACATCAAAAAGAAACTTAAAGCATTTAATGAGCCTTTTTTATTTGTTTCACACAAATGTAGCCCACTTAGCCTACTTAGAGGGGATGTGATACCGTTGAGATTTCCATATTTATTTTAAACGGTTTAGTCAGTGTTTTTGGACTTGTTGTTCAGGCCACATTGAAAGAAGTGTTTTGTTAGTCACTGCAGCAATTCAGCAATCTTATCGTGGCTTCACAAAACACCCACAGACACACACAGTCCCACTCACACATGCAGTCACAAGCACCGTCATATAACACACACATCTGCACACACACATGCAGCACACCTATCCCCTGTCTCGCTCTCTACACCTTTTTCATTTCAACTGTATTTCTACACAAGCAGTCTTACAAAAATAAATTAGATATCCTCCCACGTGCTCACTTTAACTCCTGCACATGTTACATCATCTCCGATGCCACATTCCTTTTGTGTCTTTTACACTGCCAGCTTATCTCGTGAAGGAGGTTGACCAGAAGTAGCACACTTCATTTTGGACGTTTAATCACTCCTTAGATCAGAGATATTTGAAGAAGTCGAACTATTACGGTCTGAAGATGCACTATATATGCGTAAGATATGCTAATTCATCCAAGTCAGTTATATCTGTGCATATAACAAATCTCATATGATGTTGCCTTTTATCTAGGAACCATAGACTTAGAAAAGTTGAAAAACTTGCACAAAAGAATTAAAAGACCCAACCAAAGCTGTTATTGTCAGCAGAGTCTGGGCTGTGACAGGCTCAGAGACGCTGGCTTTAGCAGCAAGTTGTTGTGAGTAGTCGAGCCTCCGCGTTGCTGTGGGGGATTTGAGTCAGATGGCGGCTGAGGGATCCGGGTGTGCCGTGAGAAAATTCTGTGGATGTCATGGTGGGCCTGCTTAAGACCCGCTTCCTGTTTTCGACTTTTCCCTGACATTTTGCTGTCAGCACACGTGTTACTGTCCTTACTTACCCATCCAATATACATGTGTCAGTGCTGCAGGAGATGCAGGCTGGCTTCAAATCCATACAAAGCTGTGTTCTGAGCTTCCATGACCGTAAGCTCCCACTGCAGTAAGAGCAGACATGTCTCACATTACAGAATGATGTATGTATGTATGTATGTATGGGGTTGTTTGTTTATTTATTTATCAATTAAGCCTCATTTTTTAACTTGGATTGAAGTCCTACTCTAATGGCCACAGCCACCACCGGCGTGCAAAAATATCATAAATCACCGCCACCCTAGTGCTGCATTAACGTTAATGTAATTCTCTCTGTTTTGACAGAAACCTTGGGAAGTCGGGACTGCGGGTGTCCTGCCTCGGATTAGGTAAAAGTCTCTTGGATCATGAGACACACTGAGAAGTTTGCTGCACCCAAAAACTTCTTAAATGTGTAACAGATTTGGGAGGGGAACTCATAACCTCATGGTCTGTTATCTTCAAATTGGGAGTAAAGAGTGTTTTTATTTTTTTTTTTCCCCAAAGTGTGAAAATATAACTTCAGTGGAAAGTTGCAGAAGTTATAAAATGGCTCTTTATTAGCTTGTTGCCTGTACACTATGCGCAGTATAGTATCACTGTTAACTCTGTGCACATGTGTTAAACACACATGTACTTATACTCTGTCATCCTCTGCAGGAACATGGGTGACCTTCGGTGGGCAGATAACGGATGAGGTGAGAGCAGATGGATCTTCCATTAGTCAAAGCTTGGGAATGGAAACCCTCCATATGATCTGGCGTATCTTGGATTACTCAAGAAGCCTATTTTTACATATAGTGAAAACATACTGCCGGAGGTAGTCAACAGCTAGAGAATACACACGTAATAGGAAGGCAAAGCCATTGCAGCCTAACACCTCACCCCCCCCCCCCCCCCCCCATCCTTTCCCCTCTCTGCTCCTTCTCCCCTGCTCTCTCAACAGATGGCAGAGCAGCTGATGACTCTGGCCTACGAAAATGGCATCAATCTGTTTGACACAGCGGAGGTCTACGCTGCTGGGAAGTGAGTACATCCTGTGCCACAGGTCACTTAGCAGTGAGCTGGAACACCATATATTATAAGTGAGCTTGTATACTAGTTAAGGTTGCCCTGCTTTAGTGTTGAGTGCAAGCCCCGATCCACAGTGGTGCACAAGGCAAGGCATTAGAAAGTATGTAAACAGTGGACTGATACATCCAGACTTGTGCTCTGAGGAAGTCTACTCAGTGTAGGATAATCCTTGATATTTAAAGGGTCAGTTTACCTAAATCACCAAAACATATTTTACACTACTATAGGCGTGTAGCCTATGTTAGAACCACCGCCGCTGCCCAAGTACAATGGAGGTAAATGGATTTTTGTTTGAGTAACTCGGAGACAAAGTTGTTAAAAATTACAACAACAAAAAAAACTCATCAGCTTCTTGTTGCAGTAACATTCATGAGGGTTCAGATATTCAAAGTCTTTTACAGGACAGTCAGTGATGATATTTTTAACCTCAGAAAGCAGCATTGGATTGTCTTATTGCTGTTAGTAGTGATGGTTTAACTTCTACCATGGATTAATCTGGCTTTGTTGTAACTTGGGTGCTTTGAAATAATCTAAGGGATTATCCTGTGCAAACAGTATCTCTGATTAACCACACTAAATCCTTTTTTTTTTTTAATCCTCCCAAGAATATTCTTGTATTGCCATTATGTTTGGGGAGATGTAGCAGAGTGCCACGCTCTCTCAAAAGCAAAACACATAAGAAACATGCAGTAGGTCTCAGTGGTTTTTCTCATTTAATGCCTCAGTAGCTGTTGTCTGCTAGACGGCATCGCTACATTCTTCTGGGGCGCTTTCAGCAATCTGTTTTCTTTGTTGTTTTAGGATGGAGCCAGAAAAAGTTGATCTTTGACACAGAAGTATTACCAACAAACTGTTCAGCGCGTGCACATGTTTTTTGACAGCATGTCACCCAGCTCAGTGTGTGTCGCACAGGTGTTAATCCTGACAGCTTCCACTGGAAGGCAGCTCCGAGGAGCTTATATTACTCTCATACACAGGGGTAGAACAAATCACACACTTCACACAGAATACAGAACATCAGAATGAAAAAAGCTTTCATGTGAAGTCCTTGGTTCTGGCTCACTGTGATTCCTTAATCACTCAGACTCCAAGTGGTGTTGGTGGCTTCACAGTCAGGCCAATGTAATACTGGTTCTGTGTTGCGAGCATGGACAGATAAACGAGGTTTGTAAGCTGCGCTCACACTCCTCGCCCTGCCTGCTCACGCACAGTGCTTGGCAGTTGTTGGCAGTTTGTTTTGCATGTTTGTTCTGGCTTAGCCCTACAGAGACGAGAACCAGTCACAAAACAAACATTCAACACACAGAGGTATTTATACATTGATTGTGATTCCCAACTGGCGTATCCATCCCAATATTGCAGGCTACTGTTTCTCAGAAATATAAATAAATATGTGTAATTGCACAAAATAAACACGTTGTGCTTATCAGCACACACACACATGGCGTCAAAGCATTTCAAAGTATGCGAGTAATTGGCAGACCAGAATTTCCTTCTTCGTTTTCTTCATTTTCTTTCAGGCTTACACATTTTGCTCTAGATGCATAGTAACTGCATGATGTTCCGTGAAACCAGTGACAATATGAACAAACCATTACAGAGAAATCTGAAAGTAATAAAATATTATAAAACCATGAATAATGCAGCATTATGTCATGGCTTCTGCCGTAAGTCATAGCATCGACTCTGCACTGGAATAAAGAGCTAATTAATGGATGGACGAAGAAAGTCATCCTGCTCAAGGCACACTGTACCTTATGTTTGGACTCTCAAATTACTCACATTTCAGAAGGGCAACACACAGAGCACTGTGTGGGTGTTTGGCAGAGACACATAAACACACCGTTATGCACACAAACACGCACGTTATTGCTCTCAGGGGAATGCTTGAGTGCTCGTTGTTTAAAAAAGGTGTGGGTCCAGCTGGCAGGGTCTGAAACTGCTTGTTGGATCAGCAGACTGTACCAGGCACTGGGTGGGGGTGGGGTGGTGGTTAAATTGTTAATGACCTGACCTCCTTTAATAAATGGCAAAAGAGGAATAAAATAATGAACACACATATGAAGGGTTTAATATTAAGCTTGACAACAATATCATGTCCTCTGGATAAACAAGTAATATCTTTCTAGTTCTTTGCATTTTCATAGTTCCTTGCTTACCCTTTGCAAGTACCTGCAAGGTGTTGGCAATTAATATAGAGCAAGGCACAGCAAACTGTCAAGAATCACACAGAGAAGATCATTGAGTCAGTCTCTAATAACTTATCCTCTCAAGGAGAAGAAAGATAAAAAAAATACAAGGTTGGGATGAAGATCTGAAATGTTTAAGTTTTGTTAATGTTTCATAATCAAAATGTTTAGCATAAACTATCAAACAGAAAAGGGAGATGGATGATGGACTGTTTGTGACTGAGGTCATGTTACAGTGTTTCCCGCTCACTCAGTGACTGACCGCTAACCAGAGTAGGGCAACTAACCATTGGTTTCATTATAGATTAATCTGCAGATCATTTTCTCAATTCATCATTCAGTCTATAAAATGTCAGAAAATAGTGAAAATGCCCATCACAATTTGTAGTTTAGCTGACTGTCAATGTAATTGTGGTAATTAGATATGTATCTGACTGCCTTGCCACAGACACATCGCCACTGGAAGGAGCACTAATGCGCTGTGTCATGAGGAGATAAATTATTGTTGTTTTCAACACACTTTTTCCAACAAAGCACCCTTTATTTGAAAGCTGCATCGATTACAGCAGCTAGCTTTATTTAACAGTGCAACTAAAACAAATGAAAACAAATCTTCTCCAAATACATTTTTATGTGAAACCGTGTCATGAGCAGGTGTCTCATTACTTGTCAGAGTGCGAGGACTGGAGAAACATACTGACAAGTTTCTGCCCAGCCCTAATAAGCCCCAAGTTGATTGTAGCGTCACTCCTTAGCACCACTGTGGCTGCTAATGAGTGACATAGTGGTGGCTCCACAGCACAGCTGGGCTCAGGACCCTCCGACTCTGACCTGGCAGCGAATTCACCAGTCATAAACAGGCGCGCCTTCCACTGAAAGCTCTCTTATGCATTATACAGTATGTGTGCAGAGTTGGACTGCTTTCTTTCATTTAGGGCTTGAGATCCTCCCTTATCGGGTGTAAACGCTCTTATCATTTCAAGAGATCTTTATTTAATCATGCCCTCTCTCCGTCTGCGTTCGCAGGGCAGAGGTGGTGCTCGGAAACATCATAAAGAAGAAAGGATGGAGGTATGAGGCATGCCTTTAATTTGGTTATGGTGGTTTTTAATTTCCGTCCTAGTCAGCTTTCCCTAATCTTGTATCATCTACCTTCCTCGCACATATTGGGAGACAGTGTGTTGTGAACTGGAAAGGTAAGGTAGGGAGATGAAAGATTCATACCGGCAGCCTTGCCATGCCCAAACTTCTGTGTCCCTTCTCAAATGTCCTGAATAATGGATGAACTTCTAGTGCCTTGCCTTCTACTTTGTCTGTGCTAGATTGGCGTTTGTATAGCTCTGGCTGGTTATATGGTGCTGGCTGAGCTCTGGCACAGTTGCACTTTTTGTGGGATGTGGGCGCGTGTGACGTTGAAAGAATACGGTAGAAATGCACAACTAGCCAAAGGATGTATAGGAGCTTTTCATCCTTGCCGTAAATCCATATAAGGTTTGTGTAGACTTTAGAAATCATCAATGTATGTGAGGCTTTTTATGCCATAATTCTCTGTATTTGGCAGGTGTTGTAACAGATGTGCTTTCATTTTCCATTTTTCAGACGTTCGAGTCTGGTGATAACAACAAAGATCTTCTGGGGTGGAAAGTAAGTTCCATCTGGTTGCTTCTTTGACTCAGCATGCATGTCCAAATGAGAAACGATCCTCCTGTGTTGTTTTTTTCTCGACTTGTTTGATGCTCCTGGTAATGGGATCATGTGTCATCCAAACTGATCTGTTGTCAGGCACTTTCAATAAAGCTGGAACATTTCCTAGAGCACCGTGGAGGGGCAGGTCCAGTCATATTTCAAGTAATTGTTTATAAGTTATGTCTTTTTTTTTCCTTTTTTTTTTTGTAGAGCGGAAACTGAAAGAGGTTTATCCCGAAAACATATTATAGAAGGTAAGTAGCAGTGCTTCAGACACTGCAACAACAAAAACACTTAGTAAGTAGTTGCTTTGGCTTAAGGGAATCAAAGCTGCATTCTCTTGGTGATACTGGAGAAAAGCATTGGGTAAAATAACCCCGGGACAGTAAATAGTTGGAGAATCCTCTGCATGAATTATCTAGCAGTATATGGATTGGGTTTTTATGAACAACATAATAATGTAGCACAACAGAGGTTCACTGTTACTAACTGTAATGCTTATTTCTAGGTTTAAAGGCCTCTCTAGAAAGACTGCAGTTAGACTATGTGGATGTGGTTTTTGCGAACAGACCGGACCCTAACACACCTATGGAAGGTAATTCTTCTATTGTCTCTACTGTATTCTTTATTGCTTTTGAAATATCACCTATTTTTCTCTTCCCCTCTCACACACACGTTTGCCTTATGGTTTGTCGTATTGCACATAAAAAAATTCTCTTTTACTACTGCAAAGACTCAAATATACAAACCTCTAAAATATCCATTTTAAATGCTGCAAGTTGTCGCGGTGCTTCCACCTCCACAAACAGAATGAGGACAGATACTGATGCTGGAGACCTTTTTTAAATGGCAAAGAGCTAACTGTGTGGACTCAGCTGGTTACACAGTGTGCATCTGCTCCCGTGTCAGAGTTCCCCTTTGGATTAGAGTTCGGTCAGAGGGCATCTCCCTGCCTTCAGTGTGATGCTTCACAGCCTCTGGCTGTTTCACAATACTTTCGTGTCTTGTTAGTCAGAAGTAGCTGGTGTTTGACATAAAAGTCCAGGCAATTCTTTTGGCCATATGCCCTTTAAAGATTGCACACAGTTCACATGGACAGCTTTGCGTCTATGTCTTAAAATCCACAGTAGTTGGACCATCTGTTATATTTTATTCTGGAAGTAGCCAAAGGGCAGCGTACAGGGTAAAGAGAAGGTGAGCTTCTGTTAGTTTACGGAGAGAACCCTCTTAAGCCAAGCACCCACTAGATGATAGGAGGGATAATTTGGTTGTCTGAGGCACTTTTTAGAAATGGCACATCAGCAAGGCGGATAGATGAATGGAGGACACACCCCTGTTTTATTACACTCCGGTGCTCCTGATCTTGTCTGGGACATGCTTTGTATTTTGGTTGGCGGTCGAATGAAAAGGAATTGTCCCTAAAACGGAAATTAAAGTTGGTGTTACGTGAGATTTTATCTGCCTGTCTCACAGGGTCAGATATGGCTGGAAAAATTTTATTCCTATCCGATGGCTTCAGATAAAATACAGTGACGTGTTGACAGGATAGCATGAGATTAATCTGTGTAACATTCAGTCAAGCCTACAAGGCAGCACGTTAGTGGAAAAAAAAAAAATAATAAACCCTCATCATATTGTTATGTTTTATAGAACATCAATTTTAAAATACAAACTGTAGTCAGCTTGTCAACCTTGCGAAGATGTTTTGTCTGTGATTTACAGATATGAACTGGTGCAAATATGCCTGTCACCTCTTATTTATTTCACTGGGCTCTTTTTATGTTCCCCTGTAGCATGTTGCAGATAATAAACAAACAAACAGATTCTGGTGTCCCCTTATGAATAGATGTCATCCTCATCAGAATGAATCACTCAGCATTCTGATTAACATAATCAGCTTTTCCACTTCTCGGTCTTCTACCCTGAATGGCCTGGCCATTTGGATTGCAAATGATAACAAATACATTTTCAAAATAATAAAGAACAAGCAGCTCAGATAGGCATACAGTAACGGTAGGTTCTCAGGACATTGTCGGTTCTACGGAGCGCCATAGAGAGTGGAAAAACAGAAAAAAGAAAAAAACTGAAAAAATATTAATTAGTAAACACAACAGGGTGACTCCAGCACTGATGGTGTTTTTAACATTTTTGTGTATTTTTACTTGCAGAAACAGTTCGAGCAATGACCCATGTGATAAACCAAGGCATGGCAATGTACTGGGGAACATCCCGCTGGAGCCCAATGGAGATAATGGTGAGACTTTGAGTAATTGTGCGCAGTCCGAAAAGTTACAGGGGAACTTAGGGTAAATATTAACTTCCAACCGGGGCTGGCCGATTTGATCAGAAGTGTTATGACGATAAAAAATTTCATATCATTTGATATCGATAATTATCACAATGAAAGTCAAATCATTGTTTCTTACAAGTTTAAGTGAAAGTTGAAGAAACCGGATGGTTAATTGTGGTTTTGAACTATTCTTTATAGTCAGAACATGAGAAACACTTGATGCCCAACAGTGGGTCACTTAACAAATCTGAGGTAGAACATCCAAAACAATTATGATTCATTCTTTTTTCTACAAAAATGCATGAGTAAAATTAAGCGCAATCTTTCTTCAGTCCCTTTCCCTCAACAAAATAAATTATATTGCGATAATTATTGTTTTATCGCCCAGCCCTACTTCCAACTTGGCTTAAGTTTTTCCTTCCATCACAAATAAGTTGTCTTGCTGTTCTTTATACTATATATGTAGTACTGTATATGTGCCTAATCTTGTTTATTCCAAATTTTCCTTTAGGAGGCATACTCTGTGGCGCGACAGTTCAACCAGATTCCCCCCATCTGTGAGCAGGCTGAGTACCACATGTTCCAGAGAGAGAAGGTGGAGGTGCAGTTGCCTGAGCTCTTCCATAAGATCGGTGAGCACAATTTGACAAAAACTGACAGACTAGGGAAGATTTCCGTTCTTTGTGGCATATGGACACACAAGTCAGAGGATGAGCATCGTGTACATCAAAGTACAGCAACAGATATCATGTTCTAAAATCTCTTTGTGAAAGCCTGAGAT
Organism: Micropterus dolomieu; assembly: GCF_021292245.1. Lineage (NCBI taxonomy): Eukaryota > Metazoa > Chordata > Actinopteri > Centrarchiformes > Centrarchidae > Micropterus > Micropterus dolomieu. Next base: position 17,398,727 of record NC_060167.1, on the reverse strand, counting down.
TTCATCCCGTGTAAATAGATAAAAATCCACTCGGTTCCTGTTTTTAAGCTGTGAAGCTGTCATTGGCTACTCCAGCCTCAGAGATGTGCGTCACTGTCTATGTAATTGTGCACGGGCCCATCCAGACTTAAATGGGTTCAAGTCTTGTGTAAGTTGTCACAAATTATACAATCAGCAGTCTGTGACTTGAGTAACAAGAAGACACACAAAGTCCTGTCAAGCCAGTGAAAAAAGGCTCATCTTAAAATCCATTTTAAAAGAAAGAGGCACACCTTTTTTTCTTGATTGTGATGATTACATGTTTTTGTTCTCAGGTGTGGGGGCCATGACGTGGTCACCACTGGCCTGCGGGATCATCTCAGGGAAATATGACGGCAGGGTGCCTCCCTACTCTCGGGCCTCTCTGAAGGTAGACATACCTCGCTCTCTCTGTTTCCTGTCTCTATCCCACTCCGATCATCTGTGCTGGTGTCACTGTTCTGTGTTTACCTGCAGGTTGTTTGTTTGTTTACTGTGTGTTTGTGTCTTTCAGGTTCTGTAACTGTGCACACCTCATATCTGTGTGTTGTCAGTGCCATGTTGACGCCATGCTCTGTGTGTACCTCTTCCCCAGCAGTGCTGTTCAACACCGTTTGCCAGCTGGTGTCAGCTTAACGCATTTTAGCGCACAATACATGTGCACAAAAATGCATACGCACAGAACATTAGTAGTGCAGCATGTGTATAATTTTATTTAAAATTGACACTATGGATACCAACAGTTTTTAAACTCATAAAACTGGTAGATGAATCATGACGCAATCCAGTATGTTCTGCCAGGCAACTCATACGTGACCTAGAATCATTTTTTGAAAGGATTTAGGGAACAGCACAGCCACAGTAACTGAACACTAAAAAATGCTTTTCCTCCCATTTAATGATTTAATTCAGTGAGCACTCACTGAAAATAGTTCACTTTAAAGTAACAGATTAACTCAGGAAGAGAGCAGTAACACAATTTTTAATGCACTACCACAGATTTCACTTTTTATCTATATTTTGACATCCAGTAAGTTTTGAGTCCAACACAAGACAAGAGAAGCTAACACCTGGCTCAGTGCAATGATGTGTGCTTGTAGTGGAGTGGCATGTTGTTTATCTGTGGATTGTGTGTCTGACTGTGGATTAGACCCCTCCTGATTCATGAAACTAGCTCTACATGTTGGTGTTGTGCAGTTGTGCTGCTTCCTGTTTGGTTCAGTGTTGCCTGTGGATGTTTGTGGTATTTTGACTCATTAACTCAGTGACTATTCTCACTGTTGTCTAACTTGTTACTAACGGCATAATGGTATAATTCCTGATTCTTGATGCTGTATAAAGATCACTGTTTTGACTCAGTTGAGAACAAATGGATATGATTTCAACATGTACAGTAATAGTCAGCTTAAGTAGAGAATTTTTCTTCTTCTAATGTTTGTAACTTTGCAATAATAACTGAACTAAAAATATGTCAGTAAGCATAGCTGTAGCTATGTTTCCCTGGCTGAGGCGTAGATGGCAGGAGACAGTGTCACTTGTTTAAAAACAGGCCCTGGTGACACAGGAGCTGCGGCGCAGCGGTGTGAGCAGGGCTGTGTTTTTGAGCAGGTGTGCTGTGTTTTCGACAGGGTTACCAGTGGTTGAAGGACAAGATCTTGAGCGAGGAGGGCCGGCGTCAGCAGGCGAAGTTGAAAGAGCTGCAGGCAATCGCGGAGCGGCTGGGCTGCACTCTGCCCCAACTCGCCATCGGTACGCAGATACACTCTGCCGCTCTCTCTCTTTCTGTCTGTCTGTCCGTCCCTCTGCCTCGGACGGGCCGAGGTCAGCGCCATCTGGTATGACTGTTGCTGTGTTGTGTTGTCACGTGTGTGTCTGTGCTGTAACAACTGGTTTTTTTGTTGTTGTTTTTTTTAAAGATATTAATGAGAAAATAGGGAGTAAAGCAAGAAAAGGGAAATGACTCATCTATCATTTATGTCATTGTCTCTCAGGGACCAATAGGAATTGCATTAACGTTATATACGGTGTCTCCTAAACAAGGATCTGGCACGGCCCCTTTGCATTCCTTATGTTGAAATTTACTGTCCAAATGTATTCAAACACATTTACAGTATAAATGTATGTATGTATACGCAGATCTGTGGGTTTTCCCTGGTGTTGACATGTATTTAACAGTTTCCAGTGTCGGCATTAAAACAGCATCCCAGACATAAATCCGGCGAGTGACCTGAAATCGATTGACTGCCGGTCAGGAAAGTGAGAATGTGCAAACCCCGACGACATACGCCCCTGTGAGGACTGTTAAAGCAGCAGGCGTTGGTGACACAGCGAGTAAATCTGGGACTCCTCTTTCTATCTCAGCGCAGATCACGGCATATTTTTCACCCTGGCAGTAATGCGGTGTCATAGATTAGGTTTCACGGCCCATTAGCGGACACCCTCATCTCACCCATTTACCGTAAATCCTTCCAGCGCTCCTGAAGGCAGCGCAGAAGATTAATGTCCACCGAGGCAGTCCTGTAGATCACTGTGGCACTCCCAGTATTGAATAAAAACTATATCACTATGACAGAGTCCTTCCTGCCTTTGGCTTGAGACTGAGGGCTGGTGGTAAATTCAGGAATGAGATGGTTGAAGTCTCCCTCCCTTTATGCCGTAATCCGCTTAAAGGTGTATTTTCCTCAATTGCAAAAGCATGTAGTTGTATCATACAGCTCACCATCATAATAGCACACCAAACAGATTCGTTTTTTGTTTGTTCAGAGATCACGAAGTGTTCATTGCATATTATAGCTAGCAGTACATTTACTGAAGTACCATACTCAAGGGCAGTTTTTTGGTACTTCCACTACAATTCAGAGAGAAGTATTGCTCAGTTACATTTATTTCATAAAGGGATGCACTGATCCATTACACTGGACTGGTATCGACGCAGACTGACACTTATCAAGCGGATCAGGATTCGGGCACGGTTTCTTTTGTCTTTTTAAAATCCAGAGTTTCTGCCATCAGTTGCAGTCATTCAGTCATGGCGGGCTGCTTACTTTGTTTTTAAGTGCAACAGAAAGTCTCAGTGAATTCCACGCAGTGAGATATACAGATTTTAAATTTAGGAGTATCGGATCAGTGCTCTGCCAGCAGGATACCCTGTGCTGAGGTATTGGAATCAGTCAAAAATTAAACTGGATTGGTGCGTACCCAATTTCACAGAAAGTTACCACTCAACTTTAGATAAGTTAATATACAAAATGTATATTATAAAATACAATTATAGATTAAATTGTCTTACAGTATACAAATTAATATACATTATGTATAAAGTAATTAAAATGAGCTACCTAACTTAAAATGCTGCTGTTTACATGTTAATTCATAATAAAAAATATATATGTTCTGCTACGCTGATAGTGCTTCTGCATTCAAAAGTTTACCTAAATGTATAGCTTGTAGTTGAGTATTTTTGTATTGTGGCGAGTAAAGGATCTAGGAGAGTGTTATTGTGATGTGTGACCAGAGAATATTTCATTTCTAAGAAGGACATGTTGCAGTAGCTTCCATGTTTTATCAAAGATTGTCATTTGACAAGTGTCTGCAAGGCGCTTATGTGGAAATGGTGTGTTTGTGTGTAAATAGTGCTGTCAGAGTGTGTGTATGTCCATAGTCCATGTCAGGGGTGTCATTGCTGTTTACTGGTCTCCTGCAGCGTGGTGTCTACGGAACGAGGGGGTGAGCTCTGTCCTTTTAGGGGCGTCCAACACCGACCAGCTGATGGAGAACATAGGAGCAATACAGGTGAGGACACGGAAACCACTTTGTGTGTGTGTGTGTAGACGTGCTTGTTGTTCTGCCGAGCACATCAGTGGCTTAACTTGTGAAAATGTGACCCGTTTCATCAGCTTCGGTATCCGTGCCTTACAGTCGTAACAGCAGTCCTCCTCTCCTGGGTACAGCTTGGTCTCTCGGGCAGTTTGCAGCTGCACGCTTGGGTGCTTTACTGTACCGAGTTAATAAGGTCAGCAGAGTATCAGTTGCCAGGGGGATTGGAGACGAGCTCAAGGCCACTTCTTCCTCTCCTGATAAGATGCACTCTTTTAATGGGGTTTCAGAACGGTGGGGGTTTACATCCTCTCCTCATATCATGTCTGGTCTGCAAGAAAGAGCATTCCTGCTCTTCTCTATTCCGATGCTGTGTGTGTGTGATAATAAAGAATATATATAATAACACTGACAGGGGCATTTTGCTCACACTTTTAGCTAACCCTTTTTACTTGAGTAAAACTTTGAAGGGAGGGCTTGTGCTCATTGCAACTTTTGCTTCAGTAAAGCATCTGAATGCTTCGTCCTCCACTGTATAAACAACAGCAGCTGAATGTGAGTACAAAAACAAACCACTGTGTTATTTTAAAAACCATCCACAAGCTGTAAATAAACTGGAGATCAGTTTTAAAGCTGCCTACTTTTACACTTCACTACACAATCTTAAAGCCACAACGATGGTAACAACTCCAAAAAGTCACCCTTCAGCATGATCTAGAGGCTGTGATGTGCTCCTGCAGACAATGTAAAAGAAACCGTTAAACAATGGTAAACCCCACTGACGGTAGATACAAGCGGTAACATACATTCACCCTTCGTGTCTCTCTCCTGTCACAGGTTCTTCCAAAGTTGTCGTCGTCCATCACACACGAGGTGGACAGCATCCTGGGGAACAAGCCGTACAGTAAAAAGGACTACCGCTCCTAACGCGCAGCATGGCCCCCGCCCGGCAGGCCTGCAGCCGCAGCGCCCCACCTTTGCCTGATCCTCTGTTTGCTTGAGCTTTTACTGAGTGAGACCCTGGCGCATGAGTCTGGCCACACCAAGGCTACCCAGGGCAACTCATTTAGAGTCACGGGTATAAGATTAAGAAAAGGGGGGGGGGGGATAGTCACCTCCACAGGAAAGGAAGGGATTTGACAAGGAAAGACAATAAGTGGAAGAGACGTTAGGGATATGCGCTCATACTTAATCAGTTATACATTCAATTCAGCTCAACGTATTTTAAAACCGTAGAGAAAAAATCTTTTAAAAAAAATAAGCACACGCTTGCTTGGCAGCCAGAGTTTTTTTTTTTTTTAGCTCTTTTTTTTTTTTGTTCTTTCTAAAACTGAACGCAACTAAAAAGAAGATGAAGTTCTAACTGTATGAATATACGAGAACTACTCTGTTGCACATGTACCATAGCCATGCATTTGTTCTTTGGACCTTCTGTTTACAAACACCAGTGTACTGTACGAGTCCATCAAGGTTTCTCTAAAAAACTGTTTGTTTGTGTTGTCAACATTATCGGTGTACGAGCCTCCTCGGGGAGGGGGGCTTTATCAGCACTTTAGTATTGTCAGTATAGATGTTGGAGGGGAGAGGGTGGGTATTACAATAGTCTTATCTCAGCCATTGCACTATAGAATCACATCGCCTCCTGATAATTCCCTCTCCTCATCCTCCCTCTGCGTTTTCACTGGCAGTACGTTTGTCCAGCCTGACGCTCCGACACAAGCGTGGCAAGCCCGAGGATTGGGGAGGGGAGGGGAACAAACGCCCCCTCTACCGTCCTGACCAGTGAACCGTCCGTGACAACCAGCCAGGAGCGCAGGTCGCATGCGTCAGGGCATCTCATCTGCCGCTGACGAGGTTAGCTGTTCATCCGTCCCTGCTTCACTGTGTTACCCGGCCTTTGTTCTGTTTTTCAGGCTGAGGATTTACTGGACAGGAAGTGGTCGTGTCAGTGCTGGCTCCACATCTCATGGATACTTGTCCTTGATCAAATTTTGTTCAAGCATTTTGCCTTATTTACAGTTGCACCAGACTGTGCTGCGGGCGCTGGCGTAGACGAGCAGCTCGACAGCTGCCCCTCTGGCCCGACTTGTCTCATGTCCCCAGTATCTACGGGAAAGCTGACTGGTGGGAGTGCTGTTTGTTTGCGAAGGGAGAGGTGGCGCGTGTCCAGTTCATCAGTGAGTGGCAGAAGCTCAGGGAACACAGCAGGTGGTTTTAGTCGTGCGTTGGCGTGCTCATGGTCAGGAGGTTGTATTTACTCGTCTGTCTTTCTTTCATGTGTGGACACTGGAGAGGACCAGTGACATTTTAGTGTGGCTTGAGCCAAAGATCTTCTTCTTCATCTCTTTGATCACACACCCCGCGCGTTTCACTCTCACTTCCTGCAAGATTATAGAACTCATTTTGACGCATGTGCTGTCTAGCTTGTTAACTATCTATGGTACGGATTTTACTTCATAAATATCTTTACTTGACAATGCTGTTATACTAGCTAACAAATACGTCCTTCATATACAGAATGCATAGCAAAGCTACTTGCTTTAGGATCGGTAAGGTTTGTTTCAGGCGACGTACGACCTGAGGCGTGTCAGAAGTGTTATTGCAAAAAAAATTGACGCCAACCTATATCATTCTTTCTCCTTTGGGTGCTCTCTTACTGTGATTAAAGCACAAGTGGGATAGCGTGCGACACATCCTCAAAGCATGGGCCCTCTTCACCCAGCGTACAGTACCTGCGTGACAAGCAAGGTGACGCGACGCCGCTTACTAGCACGTGTGGATAACTAATCTTTATTAACAGCTGATAAACTATTGATTCTTAGCAGAAAAGGTACAGATTAAGGAAAACTGTCACATCCACGGGAATGGCGACGTGAATGAGAAGGAGGGGATAGTCAAAGTGAACGTCACTGTGAGGGATTTGTGCAGATGAGGTTTAACAGTCTGCTTCGTTACTCCTAGGTGATTTATTTAAAAACAGCTAAATGATTTAATGTCTCAGCTGTTGATCCTGTTTTTGTGTGTGTGGTTGTGTGTATATATATCTATATATCTATATAAGGAGAGGGAGGGCGGCAACAAAACTAATCCTGTGCTTTAGCCTGTTGTATAAGTTGACCCGTGTACACGTTTGATTTGCTGTGTCTGAGTGAATAAATCTGATGCAAGCCGATCTTAACATCAGTTAATATAATTTGTGGAGTTCCTTGTCTTAATACTTACATGTGCAGGGAGTTAAAGGACAAATTCAACAGTTTGGAAAATGCATTTACTTTCTTGCCAAGAGCTAAAAAGATTGATACCACACTCAAATAAATATGAAGCTAACATTACCGCCAGAAGCCGACAAACCTAGCATACAGACTGGAAACGGGGAGGAAACTGCTGGTCTTACTGTAGTAATATAATGCACCTACCAGCTCCTCTAAAGCTCCCTAATTAACAGGTTATCTTGTTTGTTTAATTCGTACAGATACTTAAGTTACTGGTCCTGGCCAAGAAATAGGTTGGTTTCCCCGTACTTAACTGAACCCAAACTTAACACCCTGCCATGCTTAACCTCAACCCAGCCAGTTGTCTCTGCTAACCATTACCTAACCTAAGCCCTAAAAAAGGAGACCCACTGGCAGCAAACAAATAACAGTTTGCTGGCAAATGCAACGTTCTGTGGGTCTTCACTGTAACTCCAACCCCAGAGGGCAGCAGTGCGGGAAACACTGTCCAAGGGGTGCGACAGACTTTGACACAATACTTGTTCATAACCCCCCCCCCCCCCCCCCCCCCCCAAAAAATGTTTTTACGCTTTGTGCTTTAAAGGTGCTGGTAGGCAGACCTTTGTACAGAGCCCTGCTAGCTGTGTCCAGTTGTTATGCTAAGTTAGCCAGCTGCTTTAAGTGTGCAGACTCTCTGCAAGAGAGCGACCAAGTGTGTTTCCCCAAATTAACTTTAAATGTTATCGCTTTTGCGTTTTGTTTGACCGTCAGTTTCTGCACATAGTTGAAATAACTCAAATGTTTTAAAGCTGAAGGGTCGTTACCCGGTGCCCTCGCCTGTGTAGGAGAAAGTCGTGCTTTAAGTGGTCCTAGTTTCATCATGTTTGCTGTTCTAACATTTAAATGTTTAACTGAAAGTTCAGAAATGAAACCAGAGCCACACACACATGGACAGAGCTTATTTTACAGAAGGTACTAGGTTATACAGAGAATATATTTTTTATGTTTTAGCCTTTAATGCACTAGAGAGAGTTAAAAGAACTGTTATTTTTTTCATCATGCTGCATTTTTCCTATTAGTATTGTATCAATTTGAAGACTGACAAAAAGAACGACATTTTCTTGTGTATGCATTATGAGGAATGCTCTGAAGTGACGAGGTGAGAGCCTGGTATCTCCTGTATATAGTTTGACCTTTGTATATATTTCTAGTTGTGATCACCTCTGCCTTTTCTCTTTTCTTTTTTAATTTTCTTTTGCAGGCATTGCTATCTGCACTGTGCTTGAATCTGAATTTAGACAGGATGTACAGCTTCAATGAAATAATGATAAATTAAGAATGGTTAAACCCTTATGTGTCTCTCTTTATTGGCATTCATGTGTAAAACCTCATTCTGGGTTGTTTTCTGGACTGTAGATTTGGTAGAGTTGCAAAGCCCTTTTTCATCCAGTAGAATACAAGGATGCATTTTAAACATTCAATTGTATACAGCAGTGTGAAATATAAATATGAAGCAATTTATACACAAAATCAATTCAGAAGAAAAATTTTAGACACTTAACCTTGGAGGAGGCGCAAATGAATGCTAGCTGTGTAATCCTGTGAACTATAACATTCCAGCTGTCCATTAAGGCATATTTAGTCAGTTAGGAATGCTTTTTTGTCATATTACACTATAAAAGTCTCAGGATCATTATAGTCTTTGTTGCATTGTACAGTAAAGCACCATAACACCACTTGACTGAGGGTAGTATGTCATAATGTATAGATTGAAAAACAACTTTATACTACTGGCAAGTAATGAAATATGGTTTCAAAGGTTTAAGAGGTTGCATCATATCCAACAATAAAAAATTTGATTATTTTATATACAGTACCTGCAGAAAGGTATTTAGAGGACAAAATATTTAACACAAAATGCCAGAAGTGCAGTGACGCTGCACTTTGGATGTAGTTTTTGAGGAGACATTTTAATCCTGAAGACTAAAGAGGTGTTTCACTTCAACTTGCGGCAAAATCACAATGTACCAGTGAGGTCAGGCTATTTGAAACGAGCTTCAACAGTTCAAAGGACACTTTGGCACGCAAAAAAAAGTATGATCCAGCTCAGGTCCAAACATGAAACTGCAGTTCTCATCAGAGAGTCTATTTCCACGAAGGTCCTCCAGCAGCCTGCCTCAAGTTCCTGTCACAATCTTTCACTCACTTGAGTCACCTCGGTAAAATGTAGCCGATCTGTCCCAGTTGTAGTTGGTCCAGCTAGATGGCGGTGCTATAATGAGTTGTTGTGCTGCGAGCCTCCCCTGCTGCTGTAGGCGAGGCGTGGAGGTCCACCTGAGGAAATGCACACACAGAGCTGTGAGGCTCTGGAAACATTCATATTTGATTTGTAACAAAGACGACGATAGAAGGAGAAAGTGCAGCCTCTGCAGCTCCCAAAGCAGCCAGTGACTGACTGCTGTCAGCACTTAAACTACTTATTTACTCTTATTTCACCAAGTCAGCTGAAATGCCTCTTCTGTTCTGACCACAGTCAGCAGAGCTCGGCACCTGCTGTCCGTGTGGATGTAATGATGAAGCAAGATAACTGTTAAGACAGCGGGGGGTGCATGTCATGCCGGCTCCTCATTACTGTACCTTCTTGACAGGAGAGTCCGATCCAGCTGTACAGGCAGGTGCAGCGGCCGTTGCGTCGGTCGCACTGCGCCCCATTCTCACACTCGCAGGTCTCTGCGCAGTCTGGCCCGTAACGATTTGCTCTGCAGTCTGGCATGAAACACACATGAACAAGGTTTAACGAAACTACACAGAGATCGATGTAAATTTAAAGGAATAGTTTGACATTTTGGGAAATACGCTTACTGTATGAGATGAGAAGACCACTGTCATATCTGTACTGTAAATATCAAGTCACAGCCGGTGTGACACCAAAATGTGTGACCTATCAGATTCTGTGACACAAATGGGAAGTTAAGTGTCAGAGGCTTTGTGTACGTTGTGAAGCGGTTGCAATTTGGTTAGTCATATGGGTTTAAGTTACAGATTTTGGTGTTACAGGCAGTTGGTTAGCTTAACTTAGCATAGAGGCTGGAAATGGAGAAACGGCTAGCCTGGCTCTGTCCATAGTAACAAACCAAGCATCTCTAAAAGCTCTCTACCCAACATGTTACATCTTGTGTTACCCCCCCCCCCCCCCCCCCCCCCCCCC
>NC_060167.1:17334905-17388453 GCF_021292245.1 Micropterus dolomieu | reverse complement strand
ATCTTTTTTTCCCCCCCCCCCCCCCCCATTTCCAGTCTTTATGCCATGCTAGACTTACCGGCTATTGGCGGGGTAACTTGATCTTGAAAGATCAACTTTAAAGTGGTATTGATCTTCACCTCTGACTCTTTGCTATAAAGTGAATTTCCCAAAATATCGATGTTCCTTTAAAATGGTAGGCAGCTCAACAACACAACTTCATGCCGAAGGATAAATTATCCGTCTCCCTTCTCCGGTACAACCTGCTTCACCAAATGTTTTTGGCCAAGTTGCCTTCATCAGAATCATGTCTGAGGTTATTTCCAGGTTCATTTATACACAGTCCATCCCTTAAAGTCATGTTGACTCACATATACATACTAAAATTAACAAGTCATCTTTTTGTTGTAGTTTATATCCAATAGAATATGAACTCCAAGTGGACACAATCTTAAAATATTTAACAAACTTTTCAAAATATTGTTTGGCAAATAAAATCTTTCAATCTTAATTAGTTATCCATTAATATAATAATAAATTCTAAAGTCAACCTGAGTTTCACTTGAACACATCCATTCTTTAATTAAACACTTTTATCCTCTAAAAAAAATGCCACTTCTTGGACAACAAATAAATAACTAGTAGATTAAAGGTAAAAGTAATTCCTCATTTAACACTCTGGTTTATAGTGCAAAATATAGAAAACATAAATGCCTCCCTCTGAACGAGCAACTTGTAAATCTCCCCTATTCTTAATGCTGCACAGAAGAGGAGTTGGGCAACATGTTTTCATTTTGATGGACTTGCATTGAAGTGTGTGTTCTCAAAGTTAGCAAAAGGATGGAAGATTACCGATGTCACATCTGAGTCCAGTCTTCCCTGAGGAGCAGAGGCATCTTCCCGTCACAGGGTCACACGGGGCGTCATCCTCACAGTCACACACCTTGGCGCAGCCGTGACCGTAGGTACCCCGTTGACACACTGAGAGAGGGGATCAGTTAGGCACAAAAGGTGGCGGTAATCCTGTTTTTATACTGGAGTAATCAGCAGTGATTCGACTGACCTCTGTGACAGCGAGCTCCATGGTGTCCTGGAGGACAGATGCAGTGGCCCGACACGGGGTGACAGGAGGCTCCGTTCATACAGTCACACTGCAGCTGGCACAGCGGGCCATGGAGACCAGGAGGACAGGCTAAGGACGAGGGATTCATGCCACAAGATTTAAATCTGACCTTTGTGGTCTCACTGAATTAATAAACAATCCTGACTTATTAAAAATGTCATTTTCTGTTTGTTCTTTTGATAAATACAAAATGCCCTTTTGAGATGAGGCTGGGCATCAAAGAGTGGTGGGTACGTTTACTCAAGTGACGTACTTTACTGTCATTTTGAAGTACATGCACTTCTGTTTTATGCTAATTTATACTTGCTACTCCTCCATACTGCTCCACTATATATCAGATGAGTATTGTACTTTTTACCACATTTATTTGACAGCTTTAGTTACTTTTCATATAAAGATTTGACATAAAACATATGCTAATTTTAAAAAATGCATTGTGAAAGATTAAACCTTCTGGCCTGTGACAAAAAGACAGTGTCGCAGATTAATATACATTTGGTGAGTATTTATGGCTGCAGGATGCGTGTATGGGATTGACTCAAAATAAAGTACAGTGCCCATTTTTTATTTTTTTTTGGACAACAATGGAGCTCTATGACTAAGAGGAATATAATGTTTCAGGCTTCAGCTACACAGACAAAACCAAGATTATGGACGTCTCCTTTAATCGTAATTGAGAGTATAGTGTTCTTTAGGACCCTTCTGTCTCTCTGTGTGTGTGTTTATCTGTTCAGTTCTCACCGTGCTCACACAGATGTCCATAGTAGCCGGGGCCACACTGACACGTCCCTGTCACTCTGTCACAAGTGCCGTTATTTTGACAGTTACATTTCAGCTGGCAGTTGGCACCAAATCTGCCCACAGGACATTCTGAGAGACAGATGAATAAAATAAGAAGATGCAGTCACAAAAAAAACAAAACAAAAAAGCTAAACTAACCTCATGACTTAACTCTCTGCAGCAGGATCATGTATGCGAGACTAAGCAGAAGCAGGTGGAAAGAAGAGGCCGGACTGCATTAAGAAACAAGATAAAAGTCTGAGTGCTGTCACCTTTATCGCAGTGTGGACCAGCCCAGCCCAGACCGCATGTACAGTTGCCGGTAGCAGAGTCACAGACGCCGCCATTACTGCAGTTACAGCGCTGGACACAGTCCGCCCCAAACCAGCCTGGAGGGCAGCCTGAGGCAGAAAACATATGCTCAAATTAAACACATTCTGCTTTATTATCAAACCAGACACATACAAGAGAGCAAAAGTGTTGGTTTTCTTCTGAAAGATTATTCCTGCTGTTGTCTGTACACTGTACATCCACTTGCAGACGTCAGGGCTTGTTTTAGAAGAAGCTATTTGCCGCCCTTCGTTTTTGAAGAACTTATACATACGTGAAAACTGCCCGACCTACATAATCAGTCACAGTAAGCACAAAGTTTCGTTGACACTAATGGAAACCTGTCTAAACTTTTAAATGAACAGAGGGCTCCTCCAGAGATCTTAGGTTGTTCACAAACTGACAGAGGTCAAGAGGTCACAGATGAAACTGAGACGGCTGTCGGGTAGTCGTGTCACATCTGATACTGGTGTTTTCAAGGCTTGTTTCACTATTAAAAAGCAGTGACATTCGAAGCACTGTGTCAGAGCTTTCTATAAAACTGTAATAACCACAAAATTGATGATGTCTGAAGGAAGTTCTGAAGTCAGACATCGTTTGACATTGTAGTAGTGTCACTGGCTATGATTGCACAAGCACAATTACTGTAATAAACCCAGTTTGCTGATAAAGCCAATGTAACACATGTATTTATTACATCTGTCCAGTTACATTATATTAAGTGTCTTCATAAGCACTTTCACCGTCTCATGACATCACATGAACTCAACTCTTATACTATTCTGTTTGTAAAACTGACTAGGAAAAAATCAGTGACAGAAATGTTTTACACAGACAAACATGTAAGGATGAAATGCAGACTGAACTTGCCCTTAATTTTTGTTTACTTTCTATTCCAGTTATTGAACAAGATTTATTATACTTAAATTAGAAAATCAAGCACTGGTCTGGTCACAATATAGGAATCGAGCCTGTGATCTCCTGTACGGGAAGCAAAAGCTTTCGCCACTAATCTTTTTGCCTCACATTTAATTGGTGAGGCAGGTGGGTTTATGTGTAATGTAGAATATCCAGGTGTAGGTTACTGAAGTTGTATGAACAGAACTGAAATCTCACCGTGTCCACAGTCCTCTCCTCTACGTCCAGGGACGCACACACAGCGTCCGGTGACCGGGTCATTCTGGGCCCCGTCTCCACACAGCGCCGCCCGAGCACAGTCAACTCCGTAACGCCCAGCTGGACACTCTGTCACCACGGAGACACACACCACATTACTGGTCATCTCAATACCATAATTTATTAGTAATTTATTCACCGTCACCATCGATGGACTCACTGGTGTTGCAGCGTGCTCCTATAAACCCTGCTGGACATTCACAGGCTCCAGTGGAAGGAACGCACTTTCCTCCATTTTCACACTGGCACTCTCTTTCACAGTCTGGACCGTAACGACCCTCTCCACAAACTACAAATAAAATCGAAACACCCTACATTTAGTACTTTTAAAACTTTTTACTTAACTTCCAATAATAATGTGTAATGTGATATGTGTACCAGGTTTAAATATGCAGTTTTACGTACTTTGATCACATTTGGGGCCATGGAAACCTGGAGCGCAGTAACATGATCCAGACACCGGGTGGCAGAGCTGGTTAGTCTCAGAGCACTGGCAGACCTGGTTACAGTTCTGTCCGAACGTTCCTGGAAGACAAGCTGGCGGAGGGAGGCAGACAGTTCACATGTGCAGCTTGTTCGAGATGTTCTTGCTTTCTGATGCATCATAAATGTGTCATTCATTGTGTTTTATTAATTCAAGACTGAGTTTCTAACACCAACTAAGCTTCCGATTTGTTTTCTAAATAGCCTGAAAAGCAGTGGAGGCAGAAGTTGGTCCTGCAGCACTCACTCTGCTCGCAGCCGTTTCCCGTGAATCCAGGCAGACATCCGCAGTTTCCAGAGACATGGTGGCAGGACGAGCCCTGAGCACAGCTGCAGCGCTGCATGCAACCCTTTCCATACATACCTGGCAAACACGCTGAATGGAAGCAAAGTGAAAGCAAATGGGAGATGTTTATAGCTGTAAATTAATTCTGCACATACACCCCACTTTTGCCCCAGAGAAGAGACAGAGTGGTTGACATCAACTAGGATTTATAAATCTAGTCTCTGTCATTTTAACTGAAAATCCTTCCTCATGCAAAAATGTATAAGAACCCTGACAAGCACAAGTCTGGTATATCATCAAGTCAACTGTATTTATACAGACCAAAATGATATATTTGCCTCAAAGGGCTTTAAAATCCTCAACACCCTCTATCCTTAGACCCTCAATTACGATAAAGAAGAACTCTACACGACAAAACTTTGATGGGATAAAAGAGAAAAAAAGAAGGAATCACTCTTCCCAAAAAGACATGCAATAGCGTTCATATACACAAGGTAGACACAAGTAAGTAGTAGTAGACAATATAAGTGCATATAATGCATATATAAGTACATAACATATAATATTAAGTAAACATTAAGTGTAATACATCAAAAACCTTGATTCAAAATGTAAAAGTTTCTTAAATCCTCCCCTATGCATGTGGTGGTTGGAAAATGAAACAGGTTCATTTTTAAAGTAACAGGACAAACTCCGTCCACCAGGTGTTGCAAGCGCACCACAGTCTCTTCTAACTGCAGGTTTGTACCTTTGTCACAGAGTTTCCCTCTCCACCCTGGCAGACACTGACACTCTCCAGTGACGTGGTGGCACGAGTCCCCGTGCACACACTGACATCTTTCCTCACAGCCGGCTCCAAACAGGCCTGGTTCACATGCTGAGCAGAGAAAGGCAAATTAGAGGTTATAATTAACAAAAATAAGCAATATTGCCAGTCCAGCAGTTTCCACAGCGCAGCAGTTCCCATGAGGTCACAGGTTCCTTTAGGTTCGTTAGTTCTGCTACAGTTGTGCAGTAGACACTGGCTCACCTTTCTCACACTGCTCTCCGATCCAGCCGGCGCTGCAGCTGCATCGCCCGGTCTGCCGGTCACACTGGCCGCCATTCTCGCATTCACACTGCTGCTGGCAGTCTGCTCCGAACCGACCCACTACACACTCTGTGTAAACATACAGCAGCGTGCACGAGCAGAAACACGCATGTGAGACCAGACAAGAGAAAGAAAACAGACATCATGATGTGAAACACATACAACAGGGTCGTATTTCTGCTGACGGCTGCAACGTGTTCTTTGTTTTTTCCAGTCATTTAAAGTTGGAAACGGTATGAAGTTGACAATCAGAGGTAGTAGCCTCGCAGTTTAGAGGGTAAAGACATTCCAGGGACAGGATTAGAGGTTTCCTGAGCATGAAGAGGGGGCTGGGCCTGGCACGGCTCGACATGGAAAGGTTGTAACAGGCACAGAGGGAGCATAGTGTGTGATGTGGAGCTCAGGGGGAGAAGGAGCTGGAATGTCATCGCCGGGTCGACAGAGACTTTTACAGAGCAGACTTGTCTGTGGTGCAGAAACAAACTCTGCCAACCAATAACCAGACTGTAGACAAAAGCAAATGAGGGAAGGCAGCAACTTTAACTCAGACTGGTGTATTTCCCAAGCACAGTAAAACAACCACAGGCGTGCTGTTTACTTCAGGGCTCAGGTAATGTTATTCTTCTGCTTTTCTGTCCAAAATAACCAACATCATTATGGCTTTGTAAGATGAAGCTGAATTCAGCGTTACTAAGAGCGAGCTTATTTATCATACACATATCAAAGTAAATCATCAGATTCACCTCCATAACGATAAATATAATGTAGTGAATGTGAGAGTTCAGAGAGAAAATTTAATTTAAACTGTGTAGTTGACTCATGTTGTTTCATGTTTGGCCAAAAATCTGAAGTTTGTCTGAGAGGGCTTTACAATTTGTACAACCTAGAAGAACCTCTATTGTTAGGCCCTTGATTTGGACGAGGAAAAAAGGAAAAGGATAAGCAAAGACATTTTTGGAGATAACTGGAAAAATGCAAAAGGTTCTACATGTAGATTGTAAAAAGAAGCAGCAGTTGCAGTGGCTAAAGAGGAAATTCTGGTTTTGTAGTTGTGTCACTGTGCCATTGTTCACGTTAACATATTTGGAAGAGAAAATGAGTGTCTGTTCTAAACACCCATAAGTTTAAAGACAAATTTTCTGGATCAACTTTGACCTACAGTACTTGCTGCAGATCTGAGAATGTTATTTTAAATGACGGCCAAAAGTACAAAAATAAAACCCAAGTTGAAATAAATGAGAATTTTCCAATGCTCCATCTGAAGGTGGTGGAGACTCTTACTCACAGCATCTCTGAGTCTTACCCAGTTCACAGGCTCTGCCCATCCATCCACTGGCACATGTACATTTTCCGCTGGTCTTGTTACAGGTGGCTCCGTTCTGACACAAGCAGCGCCCCCGACAGTCTGTCCCATAAAACCCCGCGGGGCATTCTGGGAGAAAAACACACTTGTGACCTCTTATTTAACCTGTCGTATAGACAATCACCTTTTGCCGTTTTGTGTTCACTCACCTTCTGTGCAGTTGGTTCCCATCCAGCCCGGTGTGCAAACACACTGCCCACTGGCCGGGTGGCAGATGCCATCGTTACGGCAGCTACAGGTTTGGTTACATCCTTCGCCATAGGAACCAGTTGGGCACACTGCCAGGAGAGGGGCAAACAATATCATTACCTCTTCATGAACTTCACTGATCAAAAGTGGAAATTCCAGTGTCTGGTAAGTGATACAGGCCATAGCATGGGGAACATCAAGTCGGAGCTTTCTCATGTGTGACTGCGCTGGATTTTCCCAAATAACTCAAGCGTGTTTTTGTTCCACTGTGAGTCAGCGTTACAAAGATGTTCTCTGTGCTTCGATGCTGCTACACAAATGTCCTGATACGAACCATCGGAGCCTCTAATTCCACCCTTCTTTCACAACACTGGAGTGACGCCAGCACCTGTCAACTTTATAACCTTCTGTGGTGCACCTGTCACTCACTCAGGCTGCAGAATGGACCAATCCAGCCAGCAGGACAGGAACAAACTCCATTTATGTGGTCACAGCTCCCGCCGTTCAAACACAAACATTTCTCCTGGCAGTCCAGTCCGTAGAAACCCTGAGGGCACGCTGAAAGACATTATGTTAAGACTCCCTGTTACTAGCATGTCTACATATTAAATAGGTGAATATTGGCTTAGTGATTAAGGAGCTTCTCTTACGCTTTTCACAGAAGGTTCCAGTCCATCCCACCTGGCAGGTACAAGCTCCGCTCACATGGTCGCACAACGCCTTGTTGTCACACTGACACCGATGGCGACAGCCGAGTCCAAACATACCTGCTGGGCACTCTGAAGAAACATCACACACACAACTTAAGACTTACAGGCTTGTGATATACAGCTACAAGTGGAACATGCCAAGTCCAATAGCATGTTTTATAAAGATTGGTTGTAAAATGACAATTCTACAATACAAAATAAGTACCTAACACTTAAAAGAGCTCCACATAGTGCTAAACACAGCAAAAATCCTAAAGGCAAACAAAGACAAAACTAAAATATTAAAGCCACTATATGTAGCATTTGAAAATTTCCCTTTAGCACCATCTGGTGGTAGCATTGTGCACACAAACTGCACGCGACTTAATAAAAGAAACACGTTTTATCCTGTGATTGTTAAATTTGACATACTCTGATGGCAGTGTGTCCCTGTATAACCAGCCTCACAGTTGCACTGGCCCGTCAAAGCGTCACAGCTGCCGTCCCCGTTTCTACAGTTGCACGCTTCTGCACACTCTGTCCCCCAGTGCCCTGCATCACAAGCTGCAACAGAAACATCACACTTGAGACAATGGTCTTAGATAATTCAGCGTTAGTAGCTGGTGATTGGTTAGTTCTGTGCTGATAACGAATATTTTCCAGCACCGTTACCTTTCCTGCAGTTGTGTCCAGTCCAGCCTGGAGCGCAGGTACACCGCCCACTCACCGGGTCACAGCGAGCATTGTTCTCACACACACACTTCATTTGGCATCCTTGACCGAAACGTCCACTCGGGCACGCTGCACAAGGAAATAAATATCTTCGGCATCATTACTAATCTACCATAACCAACTCTACCAGATTGCATGAAAGCGTGGCGAGTTCCCATGACAGTTTCAGTTCTATGATCCAGCCGTCAAGTGAGGCTTTAAGATTCAGGGGAGGTTTGAAATGGAATTATATTTTTTTCTTTCCAGAAAAAATATGTCTGAGGTGGTTTTCAGGATTTTAGCTAGTGACCTCGGAGAAAAACTACTCCCCCGTCTTCCAACATGTTCCTGTATTTCTTATCCAAACCGCACCACTGCGTGATTTCACTATTCCCCAGCGCTGCCATCCTCCTTAGCTGGTTGACTGTTTAATGTTGAAATGGAAACCAAAAATGCACACTGCTGATACTCACAGTTCTGGCAGAATCTGCCCATGAACCCTGGAGCACAGTTGCACAATCCGTTGTGTTTATCACACACGCCTTCATTCTCACATACTGTGCAGGTTTCGGCGCAGCCTGGACCCCAGAAACCCTCCGGACACACTGGGGAAAAAAGGTTCGTATTCACTTTTTTTTAATCATTATCATGTAAAATTTTTGTGCATATTTTGTACTCAGCTGTTAAAAAAAGGCAAACTTTCTGCACTCACAGCTCTCACAGTGTTTTCCGGACGTCCCCGCCGGACACTTGCATTGTCCCGTCACGTTGTCACACGGGGCGCCACTGCAGTTACAAGGATGAACGCAACCTGTTCCAAACCTTCCCTCTGGACAGTCTGCCACAGTTTGCACAGGATAGATTTGTCTCAACATGGAAGGACAAAAGTCTGAAGACAAATTAAATTAAATTGCATGAGGAAAGCGTGTCCTCTGCAGGGCCACCTACCCTGATCACAGTTCTCTCCATGACGACCGGGAGGGCATTTTCGTTGGCACTCTCCAGTCACATGATTACATGACACTCCTGGCAGACAGGCACACTTATTCTCACAGCCGGCTCCATACGTACCTGGATTGCATTCTAGAGACAGAACAGGACAGAGTATTTACTCACCATGTTAAGACAACAGTGATACGAGAAAAAGGAAATCATGCTCCCCCTCCTCCCCTCAATGAATTTATTTTTCTGTTCTTAGGGAGGTTTTGGTACCCCACCACTGCCTGAGTCCCTCTGCTGATTATATCAGAAAGCAAATGCACTTGGCTGCAACTCAAATGGACTTGATGTATGTGTCCCTTTAGAGCATACAGCTATGTACAGTTTATTTGAACTGCTTATGTTAACTTTTTATAAATAATAAACTGATTATTAAACATTATGGTGTCTCTGAACAGTGGCGATACAGCGTTTCTTGGCATGCAAGTACATTTATTCACTACGCTGGCACTTTTATTTTTCTTCTCTTTTAATTTAAGTAAAAGATGAGCAGAGCATTGTGACAATGTGCTCACCTTCATTGCAGGTGTTGCCCTGGTAACCAGGTTTACAGACACAGGTGCCATGTCGACGGTGACACTCGAAAGTGTTCTGCTGGACACACGGACACTCCTCAGAGCAGCCTGGGCCGAAGGTCCACTTAGGACAAGCTGAAGGAGGAAATCGAGGAGGAGAAGAGAGACAGAAGAGAGACAGAAGATTGACGTCGGACGATTTCACAACAGGATGGCCCACACAGAAAAGAAATATGATATGACATTAAAACATTAAAATATCAGCCACAATAAGAGTATGTAATGTTTGTTTTATTGCATATGGCAAAATTCACAGTACGTCATTCAAAGCTTTTGAAATCTGGAGTTCCCTTCATGAGAGTTCAAGGGTGACAGTCCGGTAATGTTAGGAGAGTGGGACTTACGGAGGTGGCAGAAGCGTCCGTAGAGTCCAGAATCACACAGACAGGCTCCGTAGGTCCGGTGGCAGCGCCCATTATTAGCACAATTACACTTCTTATTGCACTGCTTTCCATAGAAACCCTTAGGACAGCCTGCACACAGGAAACAACTCAAGATACTTAGATCATGTCATGGGGGGGGGGGGGATGTTTTCATTGAAAATTAAGGCACAACAAACTTTTTCTCTGGGACAAAGGGAGACAACTCACCATCTTGACACAAGTCTCCACTGACTCCAGGCGGACAGCGGCAGCTCCCGGTGACCGGATCACAGCTGGCACCATTTTTACACTTACAGGGGATGGAGCAGTTTTTACCAAAATATCCCACGGAGCACGCTGTGATATCGAAAATGAAAAGGTTTATTCACTTCTGCACTATCAAGACTTTACACTTTGATCCAGTGGTGAAGGTGTGCACATGTGTATGTATTTGTGTGTTAGGAGTGTCTGTATGCGTTGAGCCAATCCTCACTCTGGTTGCAGACGATGCCTATCCACCCATTGGGGCAATCACAGCCATTTTTCCACGGATTACATTTTCCGCCATTCGTACAGTCGTCACACGTCAAACTGCAGTCATGGCCAAAAGTGTCATCCAAACACACTGGAAACAATGAATGAGACACACTGCTCTTAACATCAACATCCAGCTCGCAGTCATGACAGTTCAATTGTGATTCGACAGGGACAGTTCGAACTGATCGATTCATTTTTGTCATGTCCAAACATATCATGACACTTAACATTTAGTAACTGCCTCTGACGTTTTAGGGCAGGACACTGATTTTCTCATTGGATGTCAGAGGTTATGAATATATTTCTGAAGTTAAGAGGAATGTAGCTTGTTATACACACACATCACATGGGTGCAAGGCTATTGGAAATCTGCATTGATGAAAAAAGCCTCCAAACCATAAATTTATTTGAATGGACAACATTGCGATCCTAGCTCAATATTTGTCAGGTCAAAAAATATCAAAATTAGTTTTGCACTTCACCTTTCAGTGAAGTAACATCAAATGTTCCACTTCTGCTGTTCAAAAGAGTCCATCAAGTTTGGCCACACAAAACAGAGCCTTTGACTTCCTGTTTAGCTGCCAGGACATATGAGCCTCAGCATTCCTGACAGAGAAGCTGTGGTGTTACAGTAAGTACCAACAGTCTGGGAGCATGAAGCACAGTAATTAACCCCCACTGTGTGGTCTGTTCCTTCCTGCAGTAAATGAGCCTATCAAACAGCTTCACCTCCCGGGAGTCACACTCAGGTAATCAGATACAGGTTCCTGTTAATGATAATGAGCGGTTAATGGTTTAAGGGAAAACTCACTGAATTTCTCTGCCAGGTTACTCTCTGCCCTGAGCTCCCCCTCGTCGTCTTCATAGTCGTCATAGCGCTCCAGGGGTTGGCTGTAGTCCTGAATTAAGGTGAGTTGCGGGCGAATGAGAGGCAGCTCAATGGCACCTCCGCTTGACAGGGCCTCAACTGCATCTTCTAGTGCTGTGGGAAGGCAGACAGGAAGAAAGTAAAATACACACACTACCAAAAGAAAAAGAGAAAGAGGAAAAGAGAAAGCAACCGAGCAAGTGACTGGACAACAGTATCGGACTGGCTTTCACTCGTTGGTGTGAGCTAAAAGAGCTGAAAGGATGCAAGATAGATGCTGAGCTGGCGGTCCTGCTGATGGTGTTAGCACACTTACTAGTAACTCAGACATTGGTAATGTTAGTGTAAATGCTGTTGAGTTGGTTGTGTCTAGCTTTGTTGGCTACCTTGCCAATCAAGTTTCACGCAACATTATGCTGCTGGTGGTGGAGAACGGCACCGGTATCGTGCCGGAGCCGGGCCAGCGAGTAACATACCCAGATTTAACAGCCTCTACAGAAATAATGTTAACTAATGGCAAAGGCAAAGAGACTGAAGAGGACATCAAGGGAGGAAGCTAAGAAGAGAGTGAGCGAGCAAGAGGCTCCCAGACGTTGGTGAGAGCTTTGAGAAATTAAAGGCTGCAAGACAGACGCCAGAGCTGGTGTCCTTTCTTTTGGACTAGTAAGTAATATTGTGATGTCTTGGTTGTGGCACTTGCTTGATGTTTAGCTGTGTTAGCAAAGTTGTCGACTTGCTAGTTTTTGATCGTAATGTAATCACAACAAATGCACGCGTTCATCTGTCCTTATTTACAACAGCTGTGAATTACACTCTGAAAGGGTAGGAGCGTCAAATCGCACAAAAAAATTTTACATAATGTTGCTTTAAGCAAGTATGAAATAAGAAAGTTAAAAGTAAGCAACATTTCTGAGCTTAACTTGACTTTGGTTGACAGAAGAAAAACACTGATGTGATCCAAGAAAAGCTGGTTTTAAAGTAGGAGGAACTGAAACTAATCTGTCAGATGATAATTAAGAAAAGACAGGTTTTAAACTGGGGACGTTATTATTTCACGACAATTGTTTAGTTTCTATGAAGTACATTAGAGATATTTTCTTGATTTTTTCCCCACTGCTCCAGACCCAGCACTAATCAAACAGGCTGTTAGTGGTATTGTCATTTTTCATTTGAGACATTTTGACATGTCACAGTAGGAAAAGCACAAGTGTTAATAATAAAATGAATGAGGGCTGAATTCCTTTTAGCGACTTAAGTTTCAGGGTCCTGGTATTGTGCATGCTGGCTTGAATAGAACTTGAATAGAGCAGAGCCACTTTAATCTTTATTTTTATTAGTAACATGTATGCTTTTGCTACACTCAAAATGTCAGCTATGAAATATGCCTATTGTTTAAAAACTACTATCGTGATTGGCTGGCAATATTTCTGTTCATGGTCCTTATCTTATTCTTTCTCCAGCTGAGACACAACTGTGGGCCAGTTTAGAAGTTTTTTGTTCAAATCGTGGTGGTTTCATGTTTTAACATGTAAACATCTCAAACTGCAATATCCATTTTCCATTTCTGCTCTTTAACACAATTAAGACTGAATGGCTCTGAC
Organism: Micropterus dolomieu; assembly: GCF_021292245.1. Lineage (NCBI taxonomy): Eukaryota > Metazoa > Chordata > Actinopteri > Centrarchiformes > Centrarchidae > Micropterus > Micropterus dolomieu. Next base: position 17,375,312 of record NC_060167.1, on the reverse strand, counting down.
CACAGGATAGGACAGTTTGCCAGGTTTTCTCTTGGCATTTTTCTGGAGTGATTGCCACTCGCTCTTTTTACTGTGATTGCCGATACTCACGGATGCAGGATTGCCGGTCCTCTTCCAGACGGAAGCCCCGGCGGCAGAAACACTGGAAGGAACCTGCGCTGTTCTGGCATGTGTGATCACAACCACCATTAGCAGCAAGACACTCATCTACATCTAAACAACACAGACACAACACAGACTAAAACACTTTTGCTACATCAAGAGGAGAACTTGAGAAAAACCAAGGCAATTTAACAGTCCTCACTTAACATGTTAAACTAAAAAATAAATATTCCGTCTCATAAAAGTGTGAGTTGACATCCACATTTTGACAGAGGGTTAAGCATACCATCACAGCTACATCCGTCTGAGTTGAGTCTGTATCCTGCTGAGCAGTAGCATTCATAACCTCCGGGGTAGTTGGTGCAGTCCTGCTCACAGCAGGAGCTCTGCTCTCCACACTCATCGACATCTGCCAAACACAACAAGCAGGAAGACAGAAATTATGAACCGATGGGAGAGATATGCTTCCCTGCTCAGCGACACAAACATTTTATGAGAAGATGTAAATTGTACAGGTTTAACAGCCAATTAAGATTAAAGTTACAACTAAAGGAGAATAGAACTTAAACATTTTTTTTCCCTTTACAATCCTTGGCTCATATCAGTAAACATTCACTCCTCTGCAACTGAACTCGATATTTTCCACCTCCACAACAAAACAGCATTTTGGCATTATAGATTTGAGTCCTACAGATCCCCCACAAGTCCCAAAAGATTTTATTGTTTAAAAAAAGAAAGAAAAAAAAAGAGTACTTCAGGGGCTCAGTAGAGTTTTGTTTTCTCTTGTTTTCTAGTATACTGGGTGACCATCTACACTGACTGAGCTATTTGGTAATCATTTGTATTTTGTGTTTATATAGCTACAGTACATTTCAGGGGACTCACAGGGAGTTTACAGCACAATATTACCAATGTGTCCAATAAAGGTTAAAAGGTTTTTTTTTGGTTTTTTTTAACCTTCCTTGGATAACTTTGACCTGGATGACTGAGAATCTTCACAGACATAATCAATATGACAACCTCTCATTCATAGGATTATTAGGATTGTTAAGCATTAATCCAGCAACAAATGTGTTCACTGAATCCAAATCCTTTTGAATCCCTCATCAAATATCCGCTCTGTTGCCACTTTATTACAGTTAGGTTAAACTAATGCAGTCTAAGCCAACAGTCCTGCAATCCTCCCTTCATGAAGGTTATATTGTTTTTGTTGAAAGTGTTTTATTGAAGCGCTGATTGTTTGTAGTTCTGTTGAATTGCATTGTGTTATACTGTTATATTTTCAACATTCACTGATATAAATAAGTTGGATATAATATTAACACCTCTCAGTATGCAGCAACATAAATTAGCAGAGTAAAAAAGATTTGTTAAACACAACTTAGAACTAGATCCATAATGGAAGCCAATCGACAAAACTATAAAGCCATAAACACCCATTTATTAACGCATTTATACATAAAACACTAATAATTCAATAAGACATTTCTGGAAAGTTACTGTAAATGAGTGCTGATGTAATGCATGAGTAGGTTTATGCCTTATAATTTGTTACAGGTTTGTTTTTACTTTGTTTTTGCCTTTAAGGAAATGTTAAAGGCTTTTAAACTTCTTGCCTAAGGACTGCAGTTGAAAATTAGCCAGCTGGCTAACACTGGCACATTTACAGAAATGTTGAATAATGTGTGTTATACAGCTGGAGAAAGACAGGAAATGTGTGAGGGAAAGAGAGAGAGAGGACCGACATGCAGCAAAAGGCCACGGGTCGGACTTGAACCCTGGCCACTGCTCTACCAGCTAAGCTAGCCAGCGCCCCATAAGCATGTTTTTCAGTCAGTGCAAGAGCATGACGGTCTCTTACCCACACAGGTTTTAAGGTCATTGTCTAGTCTGTAACCATGGTTACAGGAGCAAACAGGCCCGCCGGTTGAATGTTGGCAGTGGTGCGAACAGCCACCATTGTTGTCCTCGCAGCTGTTCACGATCTCCATCTCAATTCCTTCAAGTTCACAGAGAGACAATGTGTCTTATTATTTTGTACCAATGAATATAAGATGTAATAATATTAAGCGGGTTTAAACTGACTGTAACATTGTTTTCCATCAGATCCCAGCTCATAGGCAGCGTTACACACACAGGCGTAAGAGCCCAGTGTGTTGTGGCAGCCGTGAGCACAGTTAGCCTCTTCTGTCTCACACTCATCGATATCTGTGACAAAATAAAATGAAAAACACATTATAAAATGGAGGAATATATCTGGTTTAAACAGGCTCATTTATTTTAGGGCCCAACTGATATGGGACTCTTCTTTTCAGAAACACATTAAACAGAGATAATCCCTAACATTTGTTATGTGTAGATTGTTTGACCTCACCAAGATAACATGACATAATGCAGTTTTAAAATAAACTTTTTTTATTGTTAGAAATAGCGTTTTGATAAAAAGTACAGGTGATTGCTGTTTTGTGGTGGATTCGTGAGAGTTGCAGAGTGCCTACTACTACTCAACACTCTTAACTACATTTGTAATGACTATAATGTCACTATTGCCGGTGAATTTACCTTCACAGGTTTTCTTGTCTTCAGCGAGGATGTAACCAACTTTACAGTCGCACTGAGCTTTGCCACCATCAACTCGACACTCGTGCATACAGCCTCCATTCTGATCTGCACAGGGATTCAGCACTGCAACACAAAAGGCACACACACATAAGCATAAATCCACTGGTGTTAGTCATGCGGGGAACACATCTGGTTCAGGAGTGGGGAAAACTGTAAAAACTGACATCTTAAAGCAGAGCATATCGAGAGCTTTAAATTTACACTGCCACTCGGCACCTCCAACTCATCTCTTTAATGTTCACTCTGCATAGTTGTCTGTCTGTCTGTCTGTCTGTGTGTTTAACTTGTGTAAGCCTGTCCAGCATCTGGAATGAGAACCTTCAGCTTTGCAAAAATTAGAGGAAGCTGTTCACAGCCAACAATTACAAAGTAAAAGCATCTGAAAGACAGTAATTCAAAATACATTTATGTATAATTTCCCACCCCCAGAGAACCGTACTCAACTACACGGCCTCAGAGATTGGAGAGAAGACATCAAAATACTAATTTGAGAAAACACAATAAAAGGAGAATGCTGTGATTCACTCTAATTGAATATCTCATCATATGGATGACAGTAAATTTTGCTCCAGAACAGACATCCTGTCAGATAATTACAACTGGCAGCAGATGCAGGCAATGTGTTTTTAAAGTTGCGATCAAATCTCCAGCATCACACCTTCATAATCTTCCAAAGCACTCAGTTTTATTGGCACTCTTTCCTCAGTCACCCATCCATTTATTATTCCTCCTTTCTGCTTTGTGCAGAGTGTTCATGTGTATTTAGTGTTGCCTTACACCAGATTTTGGCCACTCACGTTTACAATGCTTGCCGTCCTCTGCCAGCGCGTAATTTGGCTTGCAGCGACAGCGGAAATGGGCTGCAGACTGCTGCACACAGTAGTGTTCACATCCTCCGTTGCTGATGGCACACGAATGGACAGCTAAAAAGGCCAGAAAAAAGTAAGTGACATGACAGATGGCCAGAGAAACTTAAATGAAGGGACAGAAAGAAAGGCAGGGACTGGGTGATAAATGAGCGATCATGAGATAATAAATCCAAACTGCAGATTCCTGTTAGTCTTTCTGACTTTCAGTTTGACCGCAGTGTCACATCTACAGGATTATTTCTCAGCGAGGTCATGACTGCTGTACTGACATTCCTACAGATTTGACTGGCAGGACCTCTGCGGTGGACAACCCTCGTCCATTGATGAGACTGAGGAAAGAGCCAGCTCAATCATCTTGCCTTGTCTGTTTTTTTTCTTCTAGCACATAGATGAAATCGGCCTGGACTCGACTCGATCCCTTCAGAGAAAACAACGGGTCCAACAGCCCGGCGTTTTTCATACTTGAAGGCTGGAGTCAAGATCCATCCATCACAAGTACACGTCAAACTGCAGAGTGCTTTCCAGCTCAAATATTATTCAGCCACACGCTAAGTGTGTGGGATACATCTGACCTCTGCTGGCAGATCGAGAACTGGATAAGATCAACAGAGCGGAGATTGAATTGATTTGAGGACATCTGCTCGTCTTTTTCTCCCTATGATTCTGTGCTGTCTTTTATCCACTATGTATGTGCTTATGCTATGAATAGTGCAAACATGAAAAACATGTATTCACTTCTTATATGGAAAGAAAAATTTCAGAGTTGATTTCAGTATTTGATCTATTTGTGAACATGAACACATTTTTCAGCTCGTCTCTGCGCAGTTTTAAAATTCAACTGTAAGCAGATGGATATGCAGTCTCACAGATAAACTTCACCTAAGAGTCAGCCCAGATGTGCACTATGATTACTAGCGCAATCAGTCATTTCTTCATGCAACAGCTGTCACACAAGGGCCTCTCAGGGACAGTTGGGTCCCAGCTATAGTACTGCTCTGCTCTTCAGTATAAGACAATGAAACTACTTTCGCTTTATGAAGCCAAGAAACACACGATTTCCACTCTAAATGTCACAGCACTGTTTACATTCCTGACTGCAGAAACTAGGGCCAGGTTTATACTCCTTTCTCTATCAGCTATTTCTGAAAAACCCAAACCTAAAGTATCTAGTGTGACAGAAACAACATACAGGTTACTGTGTCGACTCTGCAGAGGTCAAGAGTGACAGGATAACATTCAAGGAGGGAAGCTTACGTGAGAGTTCAAATAACACACTAGCAGAATTTAATGGTGGGAAAGGCTGGAAACATAACTAAACAAAAGTAGCTCAACATTACGGCTAAACTGATAAATCAACCAACATTTTTCTACATTCTCTAATAATAATTGTGTCACTTTGTTTAATTTTAAGTACTTATTATTTTCGCAACTTTATCTTTGTCATAGAGCGAACTCTTCATTCACTGTGAGCTACAACTCTCTAGGTCTAGACAAAAAAAATCTCAGCACAAGGTCCATTTAGTACCTGTTCTGGAGCTTTCTATTGAATCATGCAACCTTCCTCTTCATCAGATGGTGTTTGCCCAGTTGTCATAGTTCAAATGTCCATTTTTCTGAGCACTTTAAAGTAAGACTATGTAACTTTTACTGAACAAAAGCCACTATGACCACAAGTGGAAATTACATATTATTATTATTACATTATATTAAGAAATTATATTTACTTAATTATTCAGAAAAACCATACCACATAATACATGAAGTTTACAAAGGCATTGGCTGGTGACGGTCAAGGCTCCTCTGACTTTGCATGCAAATCTTACCAAAATGTCTTGTGCAATGTTTTTAATGGGCATTTAGCATGTGTATAGTACAAATTACACATTTGTGTGCATAGTGGCCAAACACTATCCAAAAAACACCTTTTTAAAATGCAAATTTGGAAAGTATTCATTATTGGTCAATTGATAGGCACACGGTCTTGTTATATATCACCATTAGTGGTAATAAGAAATACATGTTTTCCACCAAGGCAGTAAAATGTGAAGTTTAGCTGCTGATCTGAGCTTCTCTGCTGTTACCGTTATTGCCAATAATATTCAGAGCGCAGGAGAGAGAGTAACTACATGAAACTAATCCAACAACATAGTTTTTCTACCAGGGTAGTAAAGGTTTAGCTGTTTGACATGAGCTTCCAGCTGTAAGCTACCATTTTATTGCCAATTAGTGATAAGCTGACTGTCTCATAACAGCAACAACATAAACGACAAAGCCAAAACAGAGCGCTGGAGTGAGAGTAACTACATGAAATTAATCCAACTACATATGTTACACCACAAGCCAAAGCCAGCGCTGGAGAATAAACCAATCCAACTAACTTTACATGATTTTTCTACCAGAACAGTAAAAGTTTAGCTGGCTGATGCTTCTGTGCTCTAAGCCAACGTTCAGGTTTTATTGCCAAGTAACGTTACTGATCAGCTGATTGTCTCGCTAATGTAACCAGCAAAGCCAACCCACAGGCTGGAGAATAAGTAGGTGACATGAAATTAATGCAACTACATATTTCATACCACTGACAGGGGAAACACCTCACCTCTCTCTGTGATTATGGCCAGCTTCAAGCTAAAACTATCAAACAACAGCTTTCATTTGCGTCGCTAAAGTCTGACAAACTTAAGTTAATTAACGTTACCTGTCCAGCAGAAAACAGACAATTTCAGCACCACTTTGAAAACATCTGTCCCACATTATAGCCTTCCATCTGGGAAAATTCACAACATCCGTCATTTCTGCCGTCAGCGGTCTGCATCTGTCCCGGTCTGGCTTCATGGTATAAAGATACACAGGCTGTCGGCTCTCCTGCTAAATAACACGTGTGCTCCTTCATTTGTCCAAATGTCACTTCTCTTCTTACTTCTAATAAACCAGAAGACTTTTCAGAGACTGCATATTATTATTATTATTATCATCATCATCATCATCATCATTATCATCATCATTATTCCCTCTTCTTCTTCTATGGACGCATTTAATGTAGTGACGGGCGTCTACACTGCCGGAATTATACAGCAGAAGAAGAACGCTGTGATGACGAAACGCGCCGTTTATCCCTTGTCGTCTATGGTAGAAACATGAGGACAAAATACTACGACCTCCATAGAAGGGGGTGCCCGCGGTTATGTAGTGGCTCATTCTAAAGTAATAAAAACATAATGGTTCATTATGTAAGGTCTTTATACACCACTGAAAACATAGTTATGGATATTATATTGCATTTCTGTCATTAGATCCCCAGAAATATTTCACACTGAACCTTTAAGGACTTCTCATCCATGTCAGCTGAAGTTCTTGGATGTGTAAGTCAAAGCCCACTTAGATTAGAAAGAAAGAAAAAAGGAACCGTTTCTAAACCCAGAGAACAGGATCCACAGATATTAATATTTTTAATGCATTTGCACCTGTTAATATATTGAAAAGAAACAGTCAAAATATACTGCTTTATTGTAATGTTGTATTACAAAGTGTGTTGTGCAGTCTAGAGCTAAAACATCAGTTATCAGGTGCATATTGTGCCTTCACTAAGAGGAGACAGTGGACAGATGACAGGAAACAGGGACAGAGAGACAAGTGTAATCCGATTTACAAATATTTTGATAATCAAGTAACTGTGTAAGACATTTTTGAAGCAACATTGCCAAAAAATCCCCAAGTTCCAGCTTCTCATTTGTGAGGATTTGCTGCTTTACTTTATCTTTGTCTTGTCTGAACTGAATATCTTTGGGTTTTGGACTATTGGTGAAAAAAACAAGCAATTTAATGATACTTTTGACTACAGGAATTCTAGGACATTTCATAGGCCAACCAATAATCAATAAAGTAATCAGCACATTAATGGATAAATAAAATTATAGTTAGTTTGCTGCCTTAGTACAAATGTTCTCCAAGTCATGCTGGGGTTGATTCACTCACAGAAAACTACTTCAAAAAACAGCTTTCTACGAGACATCTACTGAAGGGAATTAATAATGGAATAACAAACTGGACTCAGTGTGGCTTTACCAGCAAATGTTATTTGAATCATCTCACAATAGGGTTTCTGTCCGAATCAAAGTGGTCATCGACTGCAACATCATGAATGTGGTTTACGTGATTAATTGTCCATGTCAAAAAGCATATGTGGCTAAACTTCAATGAAATAATGACCACACACTCACAGTAAAGAACCTTCCAGCCGATTAGTTCTTCCAGAACAGTGTTTCATTGTTTATGTGAGTTTTTAACAAGTGGGACCACACTATAAAGAGGAAGCTTTGGAGGCATTTATACTGATTTATATTTCTAATCAGATTATAGGAAGGATAGGACCTCAAATCATGTTGTAGTCAGCTGTGTTACTTGATGTTATGTTTTTAAACTTTGTGTATCACTTTCACACTTTTTTTATATAATTGCAGCACACCTGACAAACATCAGGGTGCTGTAATTGTAACATTAGCCACAGTATGCTAACAATGACCTAACAGGGACAAATTTCCTGTCAGCAGAATTATTTCTGTGCACAGAGTAAGCACTACCAGAAAGCTGTAATGTTTCTTACCGAGGCAGGTGCGGCCGTCCACGTGCAAGCGAGAGCCTGGGTAGCATTCACAGTGGTAGGAGCCCCTGGTGTTAACACATCTGTGCTGGCAGCCTCCATTGTGGACCTGGCACTCATCAATATCTGTAGGGAAGGAGGGAGAAAAGACACAGACAGAAGCAGGCAGGAGGAGAAAGACGGGATAGAAATTAGTGCAATTTGACTAAATCCTCTCATTATGAGAAAAAAAAAAATGGTCACAAGAATAAAGCCCAGATGAGCTTCCAAGCTGCGTGAGGAATTTTACGCCGTATTTAGGATAAAGACGCTCTCCAAGAAGAAAGGAGATGCTGGATGAGAAGGGAAAGTATTCTACAAGTGCACTGCAGCTCAAACAAACAAATTCCCCCATGTGGTAACAACTACTGAACATTTAAAGCCAAATTTAAATTCCTTTGCTTCTTGTCAAAGTCCCTTGGGTGCAGCAAACATATGGAAACTTAAATCAGAGGATGCAAAACATACACATTCCTCTCAGCCGAGCGTTGAGATTATAAACAAATACAAGAAGGGGGTTCTTCATCTGAGAAAGTGGTGGTGAGCAAAACAGGAGTGCCTCGCTGTGTGACCGGATTTCAAATGAAACAAGCCGTGATCCTAAACATTTCTCATTTCAGGGGTCAAAGACTAATAAATTGTTTTCCCTCAGTAGACCCCCTGTGAGATCTGAGCTGATTTACGAAGCCCTTCTCTGTTTGGAATTCCGCTAACAGCTCATCTGCCACCAGACTTCAGGAAAATGAGGACGTGAAGTCAAACCCGCCTCACCTCCAGGCCAGTGACAAGTTACCTGAGTGCTTCAACATTACTAAAAGTAGCACAGTGGGGTTATTGTAAATGTTGCTGACTGAAACAAGTGACGTGACGCATTAGAAAGGTGAGTATGAATGTCTTTTGGCTGCTGTATAAGGTCTATAAAAACAGCTAACACATCATAAAACACTATTAGCCAACGCCAAGTTAAATGTCTGGTTGAGAAATGTGTTGTTCAGTATAGCCCTGACTACAGCTATTTTCAGGAATAAACTATTTCAAGAATTCAGACAAATTCCTGTAAAAAGGAGCTGGTTTTATAAACTGGTTGAGTATTATAATTTACTAAGGAGAATTTTACTTTTTTCTTTTAGTGTTGTTTAGTACAAACTCTGGAAACACTGACTTTCCCACCACAGACCACACAGTTAGATTGTTTCCGGACACAGTTGTAAAGAATACATTAAACAATTTCATATTAATAAACCCCATAAATAATAAAAACAATAGACATTGTGCCCTTACTGGGAAAGGGGCAGGCTAGCCTGCACAGAATAACCGGTATAGTCTCATGTTGCTAATGTGTATCTCCTTTTTAACTGCCAAACTGAAGAACAATAACTGGGCCACACTGTGTCAAGATATTGCACAGTTACTTTTAATTACTGCTGTTTTTAAACACTTTTTACTTTTGTTTTTATATTTCGTTTTTGTTGTATTTTATTTAACAAGATTGCTGTCATTGTAGTTTCTATTCTACAAGTGAAATAAATGTAGAATTATTTCACTTGTTTTCTCTGATCTTTATATTTGACAGATTTTGCCTTTTGTATTTTTATGTGCGATTTTAAATGGTTGTTTGTTTTCACTGTTGTTTTTGCGTGGACCCCAGAAAGACCAGCGACTACGTTGTTGAAGCTAACGAATATCTAAATAAATCACATACCATCACCACCCTAGTGGCAGTAGAGATACAGACAACGGATGTAGCGTTTTAAAATATTGATTACAGCCGCATTAAGGTAGTACTTCTTGTGGCCAGTGGTTAAACGAATATGAATCTCAGAGTCTCTGTAACATAGGAAAAGAATTTGGCCTCCATAGTGCTCGTGTCATGCTGTGTGGGATGGAGGGAGCTGGACAATCTGAGCCTCATCGTGCACATTACATACCACCACATCACAGTCTTCATGATCCCGCAGTACACACAAACAGAATATGACCTGTGATTTACTCATAAATCAGGTCTTTACAAGCCCCAAAATACATCATCCGGGAATTTTGGAACATGGAGGAGGGAAGTGTCATAAATTATAAAACCTTAGTGGTTAATATGATGCATGAAACACTGATTCTCCTAATAATAACAAGGATAGGATTAGGATAAGAACAAAAATGTATTGTACGAGCATAAAGGGACTAAAATCCACTTGCTTAATGGTTCCAGTAAAACCCGGCCAAGACAGCTAAATTATAGAAATATCCTTCAGCTGAACCCATCTACTCCCAATAATATCCCCCGGCATCTTCAAATATAGTGTTTGGGGCAGAAATTAGCTTTTAAACTTTCCTCTTCTTTGAATCTCTGCTGCCAAACTTCAGCTCCACTGCGTCCAGGAAAGCTGGCTGGAGCAGTCCTTTCGTTTTTCCATCCACGCTGCATGCCGTCTTTTGGTTTGGTTTTTCATGAAATGGATCCAGCGCTGTGGAGATGATGCTCCTCTGACAACTGCAGCGCGCAGTCAGTGAATCCCCTCCAGCCTGGTTTCCACTTCCAGAACATGATCCCCTCCTCGAGCTTGGAGCCAAAGCCTCTGCAGCCATTGGCTTTTACAGAAGGAGCATTAATTCTCTGCCCGCAGCCACCTACAGCACGGTGTCGTCTTTATGGGAAACTATTTTGGTCCGTTTCCGAAAGGTGATTTGTTTATTGTGCGCAGAAGATAAATTATTTCTGTCAGTCTTGATTTATCTCCAAGAATGACATCTAAGTAACACAGCAGATCAGAGGGATTATCAGCATTATGGAAATGTTAAATGTAAAACGTGTTTCATCTTGTGCATTTAACCCAGAGCGCTGCAGTCCTGCCAAACATGAAAAGAAATATTCAATCATAATAGTGTATCTGGTTTCTAGCCCTGTTTGCGTTAGCATTACAAAGCTCCTCTCATGATTCATAGTTCATGTTTTCATGCGCTGTAATCTGTGTCGATAAAAGCAAACCTCCCCTGCTGCTCTGATCAGAGACAAAGTTATCGGGCAGTGCCAGATGGAGCGTACAGCAGACACATTATCAGTGGGACTGATTAGGCAGTCTGGCTGTGGAGAAGCATTAATACTCTCACTACTGTAATTAACTCCATGTATACACTAAGTCCTACTGTATATAAAAATGGTGAAGACATGTGCAACCAAAAATCTATTTATAATGCTTTGAGAAATGAGTGTGAATTCTGAAAAGACACATTTTGAAGTTTATATAGTTGCATTTTCTACTTTTTTAAAGGGTAAAATGAATTTATTGTAAAATAAAAATGTCACAGATTCTCACTTGTTTAACAGTATAAACAGAATAAATATGTTCCTCTTAATGCCAGACCTGGAGTGGAAGTATTGAATCACTGCTATCACAGCTTCATCGTGCATTTTGGATGTGAAATCATCACTTACCTGCCGCCAGGTAGCCACGGTTGTAGCTATTATATCCATGGTATCCATGGTAACAGTGTGGCCTATAGCAAATCCTTCTATAGTAACTTTGTGGATAGTTTGCAGCAGATGTCAGACATGCCATCGCTTCAATTAACAACAAAAAGAAAATCCACCATCCTGATGAGAAAGCCATGGCCCAAAAGTGAAATGTAACTTCACGTAGAGGATTTAATAAAAATTAAAAAAAATTAAAAGCTTACTGTAAAAAATTAAACAACGTAAACATTATTTTTGTTAAGCACATTTGCAATGAAAATGTTGAATTAATGAGCAGTTCTCCAGGTGCTGAATCCTGGTCTGATGTAACACTGTTACTACTTTTTATTCGTTCTGCCTACTGATTTTTCTCTCCCCTCCTCCATCTCCCTCTCTCTTTCACCCTCCCATCTACTAAATGTCACATTAAAGATCCTCCCCCGCCCCCTCTAAACTCTCTAACACTAAAAGTGTATCCAGCACTGCAAGAACTACAAATTTTTATCCTGCATTTTACCAGCCAACCCTCAATCCCTCAATGATTTACTACATTTCACTACTGGGCCACTGTATTTAATGGTTGCTTCAAAGAATGTTATGTGATAAAAAAGTGAGATTTATGAGTGCACATCACTCGTTTTTTGAGTGTAAAGAATGTGAACAGACTAAAGGATGTGCTGTCTATATTTTTCTTTTGATATTGACATGCATAAAAAAAAAACTGCCACCAAAGGAAAGCCAAATTTGATAAGTGCCAGAAATCAAATTCAGTATTTATAATCCAAACATCTGAGAAAGGAATGAGCCTTGCCGTGAAACCGTCTATTCATGGGCTAAGCATTGTGCGCTCTCATCTGTTGCCAACACATATACACAACAGCACTACAGCAGCAGGACCACGGCAGCATTTTGTAGAGCTCATAAAGAGCAAAGCATGTCCATGGTCAGCATCACTTCCATGTTTTGAACAGAAATGGACCTCGGAGACCTCTGCGGGATACAATGACCTTTCTTCTCAATAATGCACCTTAAAGCTTCTGTAACAAACACCTGCACAGTCATTACATCAGGCCGCGAGCATCTGAGGAGTACTCAAGCTCAGACAGACCGGAAGAAACTGATACAGATCGTTTTTGTGACACTACACGCCATCTTAACCACAACTCTGCACACACGCCACACATAAAATGAATATTTGTGCAGACCTCAGAATCATGTGGACAATGATGGCAGCCAGGTGAAGAGGCAAGTAGCCTGCTCAAGCATGGAAGACAGATGATAGGCTCAGAGCCATAACTGTAAGATACCTTGCCAAAGTAAAAAAATCAAAATAAAATACCAGAAAAATCCAGGAGAGACCAACAGCAAGATGTTTGTCTTCCAAAAAAAAGACTCAAGAGTAACTAATACCTGTTGATTTTGGAAGATGTTACTTGCACACTCCTCCATCTCACTATTAAGACAGGTGCCAAGCACTGGCAGACCGTTACGCTCTTCTTGGTCCAAGCAGTAAAGTTCATTTGGCATGACGGCTAAAATGTTGACACTGCACTCAGCGTGACAGCAGTTACTGTTGGCTTCTTCAGTACCATTTGTATCAATGATGCTTATTTAAAATTGTAAAAATTCATAAATGAATAAAATGGAATTTGACCAGGAGCTTGGATCTAGGGAACTCTCCAGAAGGGATTAAATTGTAAATTCAGTATGTTTTTTTGGGGTGGGGGTGGGGGGGGGTTGCCACTAACAAAAGATGCGTTTGTTCGTTTCTTGCCCATGCCAGCACTAATAGCATATTAACATCCCATAGCAGATGTCTTTCATTAAAAGAAATATAGCATGTTGCCAAGGACAGGATTCCCCAAAAGAATTAATGTGGTTGTGTACGATCCCCCGAACCATTTATTCTTAACAGCTAAATGAATGGATCTTCTCTCTCATGCGGAATCTGCCCAGCAGCCCTCCCATCTACAGTTGATCACTTTCTGCAGACGCAGCGCTACACATGCAATGCTAACTTAAACATCCTCAACATTCATCCAGCTTCTTTTACCCCGATTAATACTTCTGCCAATTACAGACAATTACGACACTAATGCTGGGGGGAGGTAGCTGTTTTCCTTCAATTTCCACCAGTGGTGGAGGGCAGAGAGCTATGAAAGCCAGCTGTGACAACGTTTCCATCAACTCTCCTAATAACCGTGACCTGGATCGGATCTCTCACTGTTTCCTCCAGCAGACAGCCACACTGCAGAGCACTCCAGCGTCTCTCTTCTAGGCTTGGCTGCTGCACAGAGGAATCATTACTCTGATTAAACCAACCCACTCGCAGAGATTTCCTAATCAGGAACATCAAACTATGATGGAGCAAAAAGAAATCTCATGGGAAAGTATCGGGAAGAAGCGCAGTTCTGGTGAGCTGTGGTTTACAGATGCTCAGGCTCATGATAGACTAGTAGCACACTTCCTCTTATAACACCTCTAACCCCTAACCCTTCACATGCACTTCCTGTCCTCTTCTCATTTCTCCTTACAATTTTCTTGTATTAATTGCACTATTCATTAACTATTTCCCTAGATATTTACCCCATTGATGCCGTACACGCTTACAGCTCTTACTAGTATTTATTGCTGCTCTAGGCTAACTATTATCTAATGTCACTTGTAGATCTCCTACTTTATTAATGCTTTATTAATGCTTGTATGTCGTTCCTCAAATTTAAGGCGCTTTGGATAAAAGCGTCAAATGAATACATGCAATGGTAGCTGCACTTTCAGTAGGATCACCAAATTCGTTTGGATTCATCCTGTGGAAAGCATGAATGTCTGAACCAAATTTCAAGGCAATATCTCCACTAATTGTTAAAATATTTCGGTTGAGCTGCCATACCTAGAGCTACAATGCATGACTAAAAATATTTAACAGTGTAGTGGGTGTTGAGTGGTGTAAGGTCACAAAGCCGGGTAAAAGAAATCTCAAATATAGTGTTTGTTTGTTTTCCAAGGAATATTAAATACTATGACCATTTTGTGGAGCTGACCATTTGTGTTTCCAAAAGAAATTTACACTCAACAACATTTTCAGTGTAGTGATGTGGATTTTCAGATCAGATGACATTTTGTCTGTACATTATGACAACCAGAACCCCAATATCTGGTATCCTGTTACTGAAATTGAACTGATACACAACCCAGCTCCACAACAAAACATATATTGTAGAGGACTCACCTTGACAAGTTTTCCCATCTTCATTTAGTTTCAGTCCAGGAGGACACCTGCAGTAGAAACTTCCAATGGTGTTACAGCAGAGAGCCTCACATCCTCCGTTGGTCTCCTCACATTCATTCACATCTGATGTAGGGAAACAAGGACAAAGTTAATCCTGCAGTCATTAAAATTACGACCAAAGGCAGAAATGAAAGAGAACTAACTGTTGCGGAAAAACAGTCAAATGTGTTTAAAAAGCTTGGTGTTTTGGTGAAAACAGCATTGAGCTTTTTTTTAGTGGAAAATATTAAGAAAAAAATGTGTCTTCCCTTTCATGTCAGTCTGATTAAGTTTTAAATGTTTTCTGTGATTAAATTTGGATGTAGCTTTTAAAAGTGTGGAAAGTGCTCAAGTGCCTGGAAATTCATGAGAATTTCTGTGGGAAATTGTGCACCGTTTCCATCCCTAAACTCGACTTCTTGGTACCAACAACTATCATGGAAAATGTAAAAAAAAAGGAAAAATGCATAATATATCCAAAACGGGAACAAAATGTATGAAGTAATAAAGTTAGTGGGACAAAAGAAAAGTAACATATTGTCCTCATAAACTGTAAACTCCCTTCAACATGAACCAGGACTAGGCATTTGTCAATCATGCAGAACCTCCAAAACACTTCAACAAGAAGTCACAGTTTTTCCATTTCATTTCCATCAGCTAAATATCCTGCAAAAGCTGTCATCAACTAAAGTAGATAAAAATCTTACCCTCCAGTTCCCAAACTACACATAATGACTCGCATCAGATACAGGTGCTGACAGTTCATCATATACCATATTTGAGCTGCAGAGCTTCTCCGTAATGAGGAGATATTAAAATTGAAAATGAAAGGAGTAATGTGTTAAGGGTTGTTCGATTCTTACTCTGCAGTTTCAGGACACATCTCCACATTGCCTGCATTACTGTTAAATTTCATTCATATGGGGGTTTGTCATGAGAGATTACACTCACAGTGTACTTTTAGACTTGATGACATGGGGCTGTTTCATTTGCCATGCCAACCGAAGGAATCTTGGACTGAAAACTGAAAGCCATGGAGAAAATTAGGAGGGAGCATTCACTTGGCACTAATCAGCTTGTAAACTTTCTCCATGTCCATAAAACAGGAGAGTTACTGTACAGAGGAAGAGTACGAACGCTAAGAAAATTGCTTTAACATTTTCCCCCCTCTAGCAACTTTTGGTACACTGCGATGCCAGCGTTTAACCAGCCAATTAAACTATTTCTCTCTCAGTTTACAACATCTGGAAATGGTCACAGCAAAAACACTGCACTATTTCTATTGACAAGTGTTTCAAAACTGTCATAAAACCTAAACACATACAACATGTAATGAAATGTTACCTTTACCTTCAAGAATTAATTTTACTATACTATGAAACATAATTCCTAATCAATTTATTACTCCAATCCTTCCTAGCAAGACTGGATAAATTGCAGCTAAAGATCCAATTTGGATGCTCGTTGATTTTTATTTGGGAATGACATCATAAGAGCTTGATTTAATGAGTCTGGGGGTGAGAGAGTGCCTGCCTTTTAGTACAGTTCATTTCACTTGCTAAATAAGCAACGTACTGACAGTGGGTTTGAAGAAAATTATGCAGAAACAACCAGACTAAAGAAGACAAGTGATGGTGACTGAGCAGAACGCGCCTTGAAGCCAAAGGCAGGATTAAAGACCCTGAGGGATCCTGTGGTGAGCATCTGCCTCATGAGTGTGTTTGTGTTGTGCTGAGTGTGAGGGCGTCTATCCCACACTCTTTCCCCCCTGAGGCCACACACCTGTGTGGCAGCGTGAGCAGGGGTCTGCCCAAGGTCAGTGTCACACTCATCATTCTCCAAGTCTTTCTGCCCAGATAGCAAGCAGGAATGTTGAAGTGCTACAGGTCAGAATACGTAACGCAACATATTGTCTACAGACGATCAATAAAGTTAAATAAAGCATTTTGTTTAGAAAAAGATCCCCCCCGGTCAGTTGTATTAAGTTTAGCCAAAGTCATGTTTAGAGGACAGAAGAAACTCATTAGAGGAAAGCCATGCGCACAGGCTTTATGTCTTAAAAATGGCAATGAACATTTGTTATGTACTTTTAGTTTGTTTGTATGGTATTAATATCTTATATTACAATGTCTTCAATTATACTGATGCACTTTTACAATGAGGACCACATTGGAAATCAATAAATAGTTCCAAAAATCTGCCATAAAAAACAAAAAAGAGAGATGAACCAGATTTTTGTTATATGTGGCTGCAACATGGAAAGATTACCTTTTCTAATCAGTATATATCTATGTACTAGTATAAGCTCATTTCAAAACAGAAACATTCCCTGCCATAAAAAGCATTTTCTCTGAATGGTAAACTCAATGAACTCTGAATGAGCGAGTCTGGGGATTGGAGCAGAGGCTGTACCTTCACCTGACTCCAGGGTGCATTTCATCACCCTCACCCCTCATCAATCCGTCACCGAGCTGAACCTCCAGCAGAGTGATGAGACACATCTAAAAAAAACATCAAAACAAGAGCTGTTGGCAAGGAGGGCGTTTAAAGATCAACGTCCAGTGAACATCAGATCACCAAGGTTTCTTCTCCTTGACCTGAGACTCTGGGGAGTCCAGATGCCTGAACCAAAGTAGTGTCTGCAGCCCCTAGGTCAGGGTCAAAGGCTAAAGCTCAGGGTCAAACCCATGTAGGGAGAGTTGCACATGATTATTCATTGTTAAAAATGTTCAACTATTTCGTTAATCTTTTAGTCTATGAAATATCTGCAAATAGTGATGTACTTGTTTCAATTATTCAATTTAGTTGGGAAGACAAAGACAGATGAATGATCAGAATGCAAAGACAACGTGACGCAGAGGCATGAAAACACTATGAACCTATCATTTAACTAATCGCACTAAAAAGCTTATAATGTACTCTAAAAATCTATCAAAGAGGTGTTGATTTAACTGTATACTCATTTTGGAGCCTGTAGTTAGTGGTTTGGTATTTTATTGCAGAGTATTTAGGGTTTCCCGTAGTGCTGTATAACAGAGGTGGACCACCTTGCCTGAAACCAAGACTGCTCACATCATTAAGAACAAAAAAACATTTTTATGAAATAAAACGTTAACCTTTGGGAAAAGAGCAGAGACTCACACAGCAAATGACATGCATTTACTGGCTGTTTCTAATTTTCTTTTCTATTGTTTAATGAGGATAACAAACCTCAGAGTAAGTTATGAGCCAATGCCAAATTTCTCAATGCTGTTATGTCTCCTTGTGAGTGAAATACAAAACAAAAACACATCTGTAAAATGGGTAAAAACTCTGTTCCAAAGCAATCAGGTAAAGAATTAAAAACAACAAAAGAATTAAAACTCTCGATTGTGTTTCTGAAAGTTCAGCTGCTGCAAAGCTCAGGGTTTACATTCCTCTGCTGTATTGTGTGACTTCCTGTGATAAGGACAACAGCCACTGCTCCCAGGAGGGCGGGGCTAATGTCTGGGTAGACCGCGAGAGGGCCTACAAAAACCACCAGACTTCTGATATTATCTCAGGGGGTCATGGACCGGAAAATTGAAGAATTCATCGAGGATCAGGAGGGGGGACGCCAAGGATAGCCTAACCTTTCCTTTTAAGGCCCTGATCTATAATCCTGCTGGTTAATAATGTGCTTTGCTAGTGTTCATTCCTGGTTGCATTCCCTGCTGTCCTCCCAGCTGCTTTCATTTACCAGGTGCTATAAAGATGGGGATCACCTAGAAGCTCCGTGAGACGTATCAGAGTCAGAGGTTTCATTCAGACGGGGATTTCTGTGTGGCTGACCTCCACATGTGGCAGCAGGACGGTTCATGACAACATCTTGTCTGACTAGCAAACCAATCATCTTATTTTCTATTTTACTTAACTCTTTTATATATTGCCTTAATGCCTCTTATGTCCTATATACATCACTTTGAATGCCTTCTTGTTAAAACGTGTAATATAAATAAACTTGCCTTTTGCAGCGCCACAAGGCTGCCTGGCAGAAGCTCAAATGAAACAGATGAACTGGTGAAATGTGCTCACCCAAGCTCACAAAAGTTATTATAAAAGTTATTTTAATGGACCCTATAACCCGTCATGGATTTCACATGGATATTCTCCTGGTGTCAGATATCACAAGAATCCCAAAGATACATTCAAAATGTTTTATCCAAGCATTACCTCTGCGGTTTGGGTCATTCTGTACTTTAAGCTCTAAGGTTTCCTTGTAATGCTTTTCTATCAGACTGCTGTCTCTGTGGTATGGAACATTTACAGGTAGACTGCAGGCAAACAAGGGCAGGGATCAAGAAGCCTGTTCACTTCACATGCCAGGTGTAATCAGGTTGGTCTTCTGCTTAAGGTCTAAATATATTAGTGAACAACAAACAGAAGGTTTGGTAGCACAACATTTCTGGCATATTTCACAGTATTTCAGGAGGCAAAGCTTTCGTGTAAATATGAGAGGAGATGGCTGAAATTGATAACATTGGTTGGTAAGCTCTTTCAACAAATTAAACATTGAGGCCATGATTTTACACATTAGACAAAAAACAGGACGTATTTCTTTCTTTTCCTTCTCTGCACGGCATCAGCTCAAGTACAACATTGCCCCCTGCTGTCAATCTCATGCTACATCTATAATAGCCCTGATGTGCTGCTGGATGTTTATCAAGTTGACACTATGTGATTCTGCTTCCTCTCTCTCATTTATCCTGTAACTAAAACACAGCTGCCACAATATAATAATTCAAAGTCAAAGAAGACCACACTTAACTTGTCCAAGTGCACACTCTGGAACACATCTTTCACTCTGGTTCACCGCACTGACTTACACCAGAAAAGTATGTATGCTGTATTAAGCTTCCAATAATGTCCACCCCTAATCCTAGTTGACGTATTCTTAGTGCTCGTTATGGGAACAAGTTTCTTCCTGATGCCCTGTAATTGTGGCCACTGTGGCAGCTGAGCTGTTAAGTGGCACTATCATTCGGACGTGATGTGGCTTTCCTGAAAGAAGAATGTCCCCTTTAATGATGACAGACTAACCGCACACAGAACCCTGTGATGTGTATCCACTGATGTTTAAGACTCCTGTACCTCCTTTCACAAACCTCTAATGTTTCCATGAAGTCATTCATCTGTCTCAAGTTTGGAGTAAAAAGTCTCACCGTGGAGTAAAGGGTGTTACAGTATAGGCACTGAGCGCTTCGCAACAAAACAAAACATTCCCCGAGCACAGCAACAACAATGAGGTGCTGGTAGATAGCAAGATAAGTCTATCAAAAAAACCAAAAAACTACAGCACACTGATCTGATATCACAAATAAAGTAGTCAAAGTCAGATCAGTGTGCGGTAGTTTTTTTTTTTTTTTTTTTTTTTTTAAAGGCATTGCAACCAGGTGGCAACTACTCGTCTCAGTGATGAAACCAAAGCGTTTTAAGGTGCTGTACCTCGGATGACGCTAAATAAACCCTAACTGTCAACGTAAACACTTTCTCTCTGGAAATATAAAATCATCACAAGCTTTTAGCGTCGTATTTAGAGCTGCAACAATTAGTTGATGAATGGATTAGTCGACACCATTTGGATCAATTTCCAGGTTCTGAAATGTTGGAATTACTATAAACTGAATATTAGGACTTTTGGTTGGTTGATGATGTGACATTGGGTTCAAGAATACTCTAATAGGCATTGTTCACCATTTTCTGATGTTTATAGACCAAACGAATAATCAGTTAATTGAGAAATTAATCAGTAGATTAATCGACAATGGGGATTATCATTAGTTGCAGCACTAGTCTTGTGCAGATTTTGGTAAAGTTATGAAAATCTTTGCTGCAACCACAGACAAGTAGCATACTGCTGTGCTGAGAGAAGCACTGAGAGGCTGACTGACTCTTGGTAAAAATATTAATCAAGGGACTTTTATTATTTGTGCATGTTTGACCACAAGGATTTGTGTGTTTAAGTTTGTTTAGTGAACATTCTGCTCCAATGAGCCCTAAACTCCTCTAATCCCCATTTTGATGATCCAATTCACTGCACTGCCAGGTAAGCACGCAAGAGTATGCGTTTCATGTGCACACATTTGAGTGTAGGTACTCATGCATGTTTATGTGTGATGGGATAGTCCATGCTTAAGCCAGCTGCTTCTCAGATTAATTTTTTACCCTCTTCTTCATTGCAGCTTAGGGTAACTATCATAACTCCTTCATTCCCAGACGCAGGCTGTCCTACAAGAAGTCATAGACCTCAAACTGAAAATCATGTTTTATGCTGATAGAGACAATCGCAAAGTTCTCTCACATCACTGTTCTGACTGTAATCATTTGATGGAAGGTGCCTGACAGAGCAATGAGTCTGGGGAGAAGTTGTTTTTCCCTTCACCTGCGGATAACCAGACATTTCTGACTTCTGTCAATCATTTTTAATGTCAGTAAAAGTTACAGACTGCAACACAGCTGCATGAACCTATGCGTGTCTCCAGAATAATATTTTATGATCTACACAGACAAACAGGAGGAACAAATACCTTGTGGACCTCAGGGGATTGCCCTCTGACCCTTTGCGTGTTCTCTCAGTGCTCTACCTGCTGGGACTGGTCTTTTCCAACTCTGACCCAGGAGTTTTGAGTGGGACAACACATGCAGGCCAGCAGGAATCCAAAAAATTACTTGTTGTGGTTTCCAGCCTGTCTCCCTCTCTGTCACATATGTGAGATATGCTGCTGTGGTATGTGAAGGGTCTTAGCTCAGTGTCTGCTCAGAGACATTTACCTGCTGGGCAAAAGGTGGCAGGTACATGACAGACTTTCATGCTCGGGGTGTACAGGGAGAATCAATACTGATACTGATTATTTCTTCACAAGCTGAAGTGGGACACAACGTGGTTTCACAGTTGTTCAAACTTGAAAAGAACAGCAGTCAAATACACAGTCCCCTGGCTACATCTAATTCTAAGGCACAAGGCTTTGTTTTCATGGTGGTGCATCGATGTATTTTCCTGACCTTGAAATAAGCTTTGTCTTTGATGATTTCATACCCAGCATGGCACAAAGGTAGCAGGACAGCCGCAACAAGATCGGAGCGCCACATAGATGAGGCAGCCTGAAGCCAGATATCCTAAGTCTAAGTCTCTTTTCTTTGCAGCCTCTCAGTTGTTAATTAGGCGATTCCACCAGAAAGCATACACTTACTCTCACAGATTCATCTTGTGAATTTAGATAGACATAAAGACTCCCATTCAGGGAGAGTGTTGAAGTCGCATTTGCATTTGGCCGACTGGCATGCTTCATTCATGATTTACCATCCGTGGCTCATTCATCAGCTGCTTGGCTACCAGCTGACTCGTCCCGTCCAGTCATATTAGTTAAAGATGTCCTAAGCTGACCCCAAGGATACCTGGACCGATGATGGCATATTTTAATTAATCTGTATCAGCTACAATAAGCACAGTCAAGAAGTGGTAAACTGTTGCTAAGTGTTGCTAGCTCCTTCTAGTTAAAATGACATATGATGCGTGTCCTATCAGCTGTCACTGATAAGGTCAATTCCTTGAGAGACTTGATGAGGAGGACAGAAATGTGTTTGTCAGATTTGTGTGCTCCCTACAGGCCAGTCTGCGTAATCGCCAAAGGTCACATTTAGGATTTGATGTTTATGTATGTGTTTGTTATGCTTTGGGATTTTTTTGAGTGCTCCCTTAAATATGTGCAATCTAACAGCTATAAATGATTACTTCTGCAAATGTCTCTGACAGTTTAAGTTTAACATAACGTGACCATAGCAAGAATGCCAGCAAAGCAGTCTGTACTTAGATGAGGTAAAACAGAGTTATGAGATTCAAACTACAGTCTGATTTTTTTTAAACTGCATTGACATGTGGAAAGCGACTGACACCCCCTCATAACATTTGTTTCAGATTGGCATTTGTTTTTCACACCTCACGAAACATCAGGAAGACACTGGAGGGAAAACAGAAATTAGAAGTTTGGTTCACTGGAATACACAAGGAGCTGATAGGGAGGAACAGAGACAGCCAGCAAAAGCAGATTTAGTAAGAAGGTAGCGGTAGATAAGGAGAACCAGGGCACCACTGTCAGATAAAGGGATCAGTGCACGCTGATTATTCCTCTAATTGTATTTTACGAACTCTTGTCACTGCCAATTTACACAAACTTAATGCACTCGCCCCCAGCGCGACCAGAAGTGACCTTTCATCAGGAATGCTGTAAAGAGCCTAATGAGACAGGGTGGGAGCCCAGACTCGGCACAATTATGGGAGATTAGGGTGCTACGCAGGATGCAATGGCAGGTAGGAGGGCAAGTACATACCCCACCCTGACTGCAACGCACTCCCTCTCATTAGAGATGCTTTACTGCCTTCACTGGAAAAGGACTTCTCTCTCTCGCTGTCTGTCTCTCTCTCGCCTAAATATCTCACAGTGGTTTAGGATGGGGCAGCAAAAGAAGAGGGAATACTGACTGAATTTAAGGATCCATTGCTTTTGTCTACGAGGGATCAAACAATTCCTGCCAAAGAAAAAATAACCCCTTCACCCTTGTCAGTGTCATTGCTAATTTAATCATCAATACATTTTTTGTGGGGAAGGCTCATAGGGTTGTGCGATAGTAACAAAATGTGACATTACAATATTGACCATGGATATTGCGAGAACTATATTAATTTCGATATTCTTAAACATATGTTAAAACACAAAAGGTGATGGGCCCTTTTTCCTATACATTTCGTCTTCGATCTCTGTTTTCATCATAGTCATCTTTTTTATTTAAAAAAAAATAAAAATTTATTTCCCTATCTCGCTCTTCACTCACACGCTGTGGAAGTATGCACGCGCATTGTGTGGTACGCTCCGCAGCATGTGTTTGTGTAGTGGACACTTGCATGTGACAGGGCAACTGGCCAATGTAACATCATGACACAGCGATTTCAATTGGGCTCTAATTCAAACATAACACAGCCAACTGAAGCATCTCTCCACAAAATAAACTGAATACTGTATACTTTCCGGGACATTTTCAATATGATATTGCATAACATGATATTGCGATAATGATATTGAATCAATATATTGTGCACCCCTACGGGGGGGGGGGTCTAAATTTTCCTTCACCCTCAGAACATTTTTCTGACAGAAGTAGTGCTAAAATTACTATCAAATTAACTGATTAGTTGACCAACAGTAAAATTAAACAACCAAAAATTCGATGAACGTTTAAAGGTGGGATTTTTTATGTTTATGTTCAATGTTACTCACCAAAATGCATTGTGTGTATCCATGAGCCTGACAAACTCGTTGACTTCCTCGTCCAATATTTGCAAAGCCAGCTTTTTGAGTAATATAACATGTAGTGGATTATTATGTTTTCCTTGCCTTTGCACGTGCACTACTATGTTTCCTTACTTGATACCATTACCAATTGTCGATCAGTAGTGTGAAACAGGTAGCAGGACTGTGTATCGCATGTGTGTCAAACACAACAAAAGGGACTTGTGAATTGTGTGGAATTGTGATGGGCATGTTCGACTATGAAATTTTAGACCAAATGATTAATTATTCGGGTACAAACGGCCAAAATGGGTTTCCTCAGGCAGGTGGCTGGTGTCTCCCGTAGAGATAGGGTGAGAAGCTCCGCCATCCGCGAGGAGCTCAGAGTAGAGCTGCTGCTCCTTTGCGTTGAAAGGAGCCAGTTGAGGTGGTTTGGGCATCTGGTAAGGATGCCTCCTGGACGCCTCCCTAGGGAGGTGTTCCAGGCACGTCCAGCTGGGAGGAGGCCTCGGGGAAGACCTAGAACTAGGTGGAGAGATTATATCTCCACACTGGCCTGGGAACGCCTCGGGATGCCCCAGTCAGAGCTGGTTAATGTGGCCCAGGAAAGAGAAGTTTGGGGTCCCCTGCTGGAGCTGCTGCCCCCACGACCTGACCCCGGATAAGCGGATGAAGATGGATGGATGGATGGGATTAATTATTCGCAAAAAGCATTGACAAATTAATCAAAAAATTAATCGAAAACTTTCCACAATAAGGTCTCAACTGCTTATTTCTATACATCCCTCTCTATTCCCTTTCCCTATCCCATGCTTTGCTCTCTCAAACCAAAGAGGTAATAAGTCAAAGAATCACAGGAGTTCTGGACAAAGCGGTGCAGAATGTGTGAGAAAAGATTTGCTAGGAGCCTCTGGTTCTCCGGGCAGTGCCTACATCTCCGCGGACTCCTTCATTTCAGCTGCTCTGGAAGTCACGCTATGCTGAGTGTGAACAATACTCAAAGAACGGGATTAAACCTTCAAATGGCAAAAAAACCAGAAAACACGTCAGTGGCTCTGTGAATGGTCCATTTAAATTGCTATTTACGGCTGACTGAAGAGATTGCATTGTAACACAAAAAAAGTTAAAAACATCAAAAGTTATGAATAGCAAGATTATGTCACCGTCTGACCTTGCTCACTGTTAAAACAGCTCTCATTACAAAATTCCTCACATTCTCCTTGTGTTTTTAAGGTTAGAACCAAAGACGTAATTCTCTCAGAGTAAAGTAAAAAAGCAGACTTCAACCTGTTCACAGCCACTTCAGCTGTAGCCTGTTAAACCCATCAGAGAGGAAAAGGGAAACCCTGACAATGATTTAGACTGCTTGTGATTTTTCTGACATTTACTATCCCATTATCAGCCATTTGACTTTTACAACTTTTTCTATCCTACTTTAAAAAATGCTCTAGAAGCATAACAGCCTGATTTTGAGCAGATACATGTGGTGATGGTCATATCACAGCTCTATAAACTAATGACCAACACCTTTTGACATCCCAATGAAGGACGTACACACCTATCATGAGTGATAAACTGCTGCAGCTGGGGATCGCACAGATTTACAAACTCGTGTTGTTTTAGCTCTGGGTAGCTGGGCAAAATAAAAGATAATCATGTGAATTATGGGTGAGCGTTAAAGTCTTTCAACCCAGCCAAAATTTCCCAGTTCTTATGTACAGTAGTTTGAGAAAACAGGAAAAATTTAATATGTGATATTCCTGGAATCTTTTCTATGATGAAGTTGCCAAAGGTGAAAGTGGATTGGAAATGGTCACAGCTACTTTGTAATCTAATTGTGTTATTAGAGCATATAAAATATCACGGTGCTATACCTGTCAATCAGTGGCACATTAATAGTCCTTTTCCCACTGCAATGGAAAACATTGTTGTGGTGGCAGCCCG
The DNA here is from genome assembly GCF_021292245.1 of Micropterus dolomieu. Lineage (NCBI taxonomy): Eukaryota > Metazoa > Chordata > Actinopteri > Centrarchiformes > Centrarchidae > Micropterus > Micropterus dolomieu. Next base: position 17,349,124 of record NC_060167.1, on the reverse strand, counting down.
GCTAACGGTGAGTGTCCTGTTTTTTTCTCCTTTTCATCAGTTATTCTTCTTTTTCCTGGGTTTTCTCTGTTCTCTGCCTGCCTCCCTGTGTCTCCTCCCCTGTGTGTGCTCTCTCTCTCTCTCTCTCTCCCTCCGCTCCTGAGCCCAGCCTACAACCTGCACCTGCACCTCATCAGCCACCTTGTCAGCCTGCCACACCTGCCAGTAGTCAACCCCGGTCCTCCACACCATTCTTGCTTGATCGTCGTTGCTCCGTACCCAGTGCCACCTCTGCATTTAGGCTCTCATGTTTTTTGATTTCTCTCAATTTCCCTGTGCTTTGTCGCCTCTGTCACTAACCCTGTCTCTTTGTCTGCTTTCCTCCCAGGTTCACTCACTCTCGTCCTCTGTTCAGTCGGCTGGGCTCATCCTCCGGTCCTCTCCTCCTCGGACTTTCCCCACGGCGTCCTCCCTGTTCTCCGTCGCCTCCTCGTTTCCTCGGCCCCAGTGTTCCCCGGCCCTCTGGTCCCAGTCTCCTCGGTTCCCCGTACCTGTGTTTCCCCGGCATCCACCTCTCCCTCGACTCCAGTCCCTCACCCCCTTTTCTCAATAAAACCTGTCAAAGCTGAACTTTGCATTTGGGTCCACTCTGTCCCCACACCACACCACCCATAACAGGGGCCCCATTCAGAGCAAGCAAGAGCCAATGGTTGAAAACAAAAAGAGAAACCAGAAGATTTCTCAATGTCTGGCAGAGATGGGGACAAAAACAGCCAGACAATGCAGGGGAAATATTAAAAAGATAAAACAGTAGGCTATAGAAAAATAAAGCTAGTTTAAGGCACTAGAGGCCCATCTGATCACTTGCAAATAACAGTGTTGACAGTCAAATCTGATTTGCCTGCAGTCTGAACAAAGATTATCCATCAGCACATAAACTTGAATCTTATCTTCACATAAATGTTACATTGTTGTCTGTCCAACAAGCACTTACTTCCCTCATCTACCAAACATCAGATTAAATTAATGCCTGTCCTGTTTTTGCCTTTTTAATAGCGTATACCCAAAATGTCAGTTTGTTAAATACAGTGGAAATGCAAGGAGAGGCTAGTACCAAAGCCTCACAGGCATAGACTGTATATACAAGGTACCCAAACGTTTAGATTTAGGAAAGGCTCAGAAAACAGGTTATTAAATTCCTAGAGTGGAAAAGGGCTGTACAGCAAGTTTCACATTCTCTTAAGGCTGGCATGAGCATATTCATGTTTGGATCTTTTGCACCTCCTCTTCTTCGTGGACCACTTACTGCTTTCAAATACACCAAAAACGATACCAACTTGTATTTCCTTAGTGAAAGAAGAAACAATTATCAGCCACACTGGCTAATCATCACAATGGGATCACATACTAATTTAAGCTGAGGAAAGGAAACTGTCAGGACCACGGCATGCATGTGTTTCATTTTGGTGCACTTACACGCTAAAGTGCTCAGCTAGCTCAGCAGGGAGGTTTGTCAATTGTTTTTCTTGATCTCAAGTAAAAACCATTGAATGGTACTCGTAGTTCAAGAATTTATTTTTAAAATGGGGAGGGTTTCAAGGCCGACATGATATTGAAAGCACCTCTCTCATTACATTTCAGAGGTCCTGGACATGAAGGGAGCAGACACACTATATATTTAGCCAGAGAAAAGTCAACTGAGAGTCAAACTTGTACCCTTGCCAGGGTGAGCAGCATGTGTGAAATGGTTTCACCATACAGCCAACGGATGCTCTCTTTTACAACCCAGCCCCATGCGGACCTGTATCCACTAAACATGACTGATACCATCAGTGTCACTGCTGCTCCCTCCTGTCATGGTCAGTTTCTAAATGGCTTGATGAGCAGCAGCGATGATAGCAGTTACCCTGCATTTTCAAATAGGGGGTTACAGGCGTGTACGTGTAGCCTTCCTCCTGTTCATTACTAGTGGGTGCAGCCCTGGAAGGGCCTGCTCTAAAATGGTACAGAATAAGTCCACATGCTGGCCTGACCTTTAACCTATCTGCTCCCCTGCAATCTTCAGCACAGAGGGAGAGCACAAAAGTCACCATTGTCACATAAATCAGCTTAACTAAGCACAGAGTTATACTAATAAAACTATTAATACTGGTGATCTTCCACTTTGCAAGGCTAAAAAAGATGAGCAAATGTCACGTGATTACCCTCTTGTATTCAAATATAAAACCACTGTCAGTGATGGCAAGTCCAGCAACACTCCTGACCAACATGCCACTGTGTGTGTTAACTGGGATTTAACATCTGGGAGGCATGAAACACCCACATTTTTGTGCTGATTTGGCCTTCATGTGGTACAGTGATTCCCATGACTAAGAAGGAATAAACCCAGAATGCATAACAGACATGTAAAATGAAAAAAAAAACACATTTGTGAGTAGGAAGATGTGCACATTTATCACAATTCAACAAACATGGAGCAGTTAGAGCACTCCTCCCCAGGAGGGGTGTCAAAAGACAGGTCACAACAGGCCACTAGACTGTTAATATGAGGAAAGACCACTATTGAACCTTAAGTAATTGCAGAGTAGGGCAGCTATTAGAGAAGCAACAGAGGCACTGCAAAGAGCAACATCTGAAGTCACCCTCACTGACTATACAAAAACTGAAGCACATATTTTCCAGACACATGAAACTTTCTGGTACCTTGTTCAACTCAAAGAAAAAAAAGACAGTGAAAGATGGACAGAAGCAGCAAGAAAGACGATGTGTGTCAGATGTGAGAGGTCTTGTGTGACGAGTAGCTGTACCTAGTGGTTAAAATACATAAACCACTAGGTCAAGAGGTCCAAGTACTCACCGTCTAAATTACACTGCTCTCCTCACATCTTTGACCTGACATGGTACCATCACATACTCAATATAAAAGGATTCATGGTATTTTTCTACAGCCATCTTTCTCATCCACTGAATTCTTGACCAGACGACCCTCGTTCAAGTCTGTGTACTTCAAAAGGTCCTGTGCAACTCAACAAGTGTCCTTTAACAAGACAATGAATTCTCACAATAGCTCCAGGGTTGCTGTCCTGACTTTGCAACCATGCTAACAAGCATGCACCTTCACAGTGCAGCTCCAAGATAGAACCAGAAAACTGATCTACACCATAGGAAATTAAGGCCAAAGTTTATTCGTTTGGTCTTATTAAAATCGTTCATATAACTGTAGAAATACCAGAGTGCACAAATACAAATACTGTTGACAAATGACAAATGAATGTAGTTGTGCTACATATTATCAGCAAAATTTAGCTTTAAAGTTTAAGCAGCATTGTGGTTTGTGTTGTAGTTGGCCAAGGTGGAGATAACTACTTTATGTGCTGTTGGGTAACAATGCATTATAGAAGTGTTTTGTAAGTGAAAACTTCATCTGGAAAAATAACCAGTAACTACAGTTGTCAAATATATTTATGTAACATATTTTGCTCTGAAATCAAGCGTAGAAGTATTACATTTTATGTAGTATTAATAGCATGAACAGGTACAAAACAGGTACTTAATCAAAAAGTACAGTACTTGAGTAAAAAAGTTACTTTCCACCACTACTGTTATGTAATTGTGACTCATGTGATCTGACATCAGAGAACACGTTAATCGAAGGTTATAAGAAATACCCCCAGACATGTTCATATCTCTGTAGCTATAACAGGGTTTTGATGAAAGAGGGATCTCGGGGTCCCTCTGTGCCATTTCTCAGCACCTCAGCCACTAGACTGTGGAGGACTCACGTCATGCACCGACAGGCTCCACAGAAATAACTGACCTCATTATTTAGCGCTTCAGTCAACTGTTTAAAAGCTTAAACTAAAACTCATATTCACTAGTTTGGTGTTAATCTCTCTGGATAATAGGAATAAACTCAGTTACTGATAATCATACTGGATGAATGTAAGTAACTTTACAGATGGTATGACACACTAACATTTGACTAAAAGCTACAAAGACAACATGGCTGTGTGGCTGAGAAAGCATGCCTGGGAGCCGGCTTTGAAGTGTTACGGAATAATGATAATGATGACAGCCATCAGTAGAGGGTCTTTCTTGAGTGATGTCTAGAACAAGCTGGTCCTCATGGCATTGCATTGACCCCAAACCCAGCCAAGATATGAGCTTATGGTTCAGAAATCATTTGCAGAGAACAAATAAATGGGACGCAATTACTGTAACAGAGAAAGCGCTCTTTCAGTAAAACATTTCACAGTTTGGGATCAACAAGCAAAAGCCTAATAAATATATGGTAAACCTGTTGGAAATGAACAAGTACAGTATTTTCAGATATCAGATTATTTCTATTTGGAACATTTTTTCCTCAGCTATAAAAGGATTTAACTGTCATATCAGATTCCTCATATTTGTTTCAAATAACTCTCATCAAGTTAATACACAATCCATCAGTTTTATGTATTTGAGATTACTGTCATTTACTTTTCACCTCAGAAAAGTACACAAGCTGTAGCTTTAAAAGATATACATTTTAGAGTTTCATGTTAAAGGAATGAAGTGTCTGACTGCCTTTCTGTTCATCTGTCTGTCTGCGGCTGAGCCCAGATGTCAGCTGGTATGAAGACATCTGCCCTGCCAGAGGTCTAAAAGCCTTGGAAGCTGTTGATCCCAGAGGATACCACTTGTCTACTGATGACAGGATGGATACTAAGTACATCAGGCACAGAGTGACTAAATTCCACTGGATATAGACAAGGTGGAGAGGACTTCAGTGCGAAAGCAGACAAAATTTTATATGCAAAAAGATACATGGCTACAGAAAAGGGTTGGCAACTCTGTAATAGGTTTATTCAATTTATTGTTAATTAAATTGTAACTTATAAATGTTAAGCTAAAGATGCAGCTTTCTGAAGGAAGCAGCAAAGCCTTAATGCCCTTGAAAACTTGGTTTCAAGTCTTAAATATTTCTCCACAACATTAAATATTAATGACTCAATAAGCAACAATCAAAATTAAAGTACAGAAATAAACATCCCTAGATGTTATTTATTAATAGTTTAAACACTGAGCTTAACTAGCACTGTGTGGGTGTTGTTTGATTAAGTTTGACTGACAGTGGCCTACCAACAACCCTACGACTGTCATTACGGTTTGATTCAAAAGTTGCTAAACCTTGATTGGTGCACAGAAGCACATGACATGATTTTTCTAACCAAGCACCTAACTCTTCTAACCTTCAAACCAGTGAGAAACACAGATAAAAACACAAACTATAGAAAATCTCCTGTAAAATAATCTAAATGTTTGTGACACTGACAGAAAATGTTGTGTTCATGTGGGACTAAGGTGGGTTTCACAGATTTAAAATACTTAATGTTGAAAATGTAATGCCACCAAAATGTTACAACTTGCTAAAACTCTTTGTTAAAAGAACTGCAGTCAGGAAAGTATAAAAATTTATCCCATAGAAGTCTCAGTCATTTCAAATTACACAGACTTGAAATGGATCAATCCTACTGTATGATATGGTTTGGAAAGTACGAGCACGAGGCAAGTGACCCATTCCAATAAAATGGAATTTATTGTCTTGAAAGGACTAGAAGAGCCTCTAGGCACCGGCCCTCGCTTTACCACAGAGTTAAGCCACAAATACAACAAAACAGTAATTACTGTCTTATACATCACTCAGACACAATGCTACTAAAAGGCAAAACACATGACAGCTTCAGACAACTATTGAGAGCAGGGCACTAATTGGCCCCCTTCAACGACATAAATACACACACACACACACCAATCACTATACACAAACACAGACGAACCACATCAAAAGCTCTTCAACAGGATCTCAACACATGCGACTGTGGAGGAATTCTTTACACTGCTGAGAACCATCTAAAGTGATTAAATGAGTGAATCTTTGAGTGAACTGCGGCTCCACGCATTCGTCACGTCCTCCGCTGCGGCTTCAGCTTTTATGTAAACATGACAAGAGAGAAACAAGCAGTGACTGACAGCTGTGTGAAGCATGTGGACCGCAGCAGTGAATTATCACAGCAGCTTGTGTGAGCGGCGTGCTCTCGTCTACCCAACAAGGTTATTTATCCAGGGCTCAACAATGTGATAGTGTTACAACGAAATGATGTGTGCCTGACCACCACAGAGCGTTCTTCTTAATGGCTTAACTATATATCAGAGCCGTCGAGTCATTCATTAGAAGTGATGTTATTACTCTTCCTCCAATGAGCCACTTAGTTCTCAGCCTGCACCTATGCCCTTTGCCCTCTGGACTACTGACTTTGAACTGACCAGTATTTGGCACATGCAGGACCTCAAAAAATGGGACAGCTGTGAGTGTATTCCTGCCCAAGTCTGACTCCCATCATCCCAAATGTTGCCCAGGGTCAGGCGAAGTCACCAACAGCCCCACACCCGTCATCCAGCGGCCCATTCTATGCCAAACACAGGGCAATATAACTGCCAGAGAGTTTACGGACTAATGGCCTCCAATAGAGGGCGGATCAGGGTGTGGGGGTTTGCTGCATAGCTCTACACAAGCAAGGGCCTCTAGGTGCCCATTGATGACAGCTATCATTCACAATGCAGAACAATACTCAATGATCTCAATGTGTGGGAAGGGAATAGGGGAAAGTTGATGTCTGCAATGATATCATAACAGTGCAGCTAAGGGGCCGCCTGGAAGCCAAATTGAAAGAGAAGGAACCTATATAGTGATGGGAAACAAAGATAGTCAAGTGAACATCAAAAAGAAATATTAGGTAGCCAAGAATTGAATGACAACTGAAAAAAACATACTTCAACAGGCGATGAAAGTAGTCTTCTTTAGACAGACACCCACAAGAAGATATATATATATATATATATATATAATATAGATATATACAGTATCTCACAAAAGTGAGTACACCCCTCACATTTTTATAAATAATTGATTATATCTTTTCATGCAACAACACTGAAGAAATGTCACTTTGCTACAATGTAAAGTAGTGAGGGTACAGCTTCTATAACAGAGTAAATTTGCTATCCCCTCAAAATAAGACAACACACAGCCATTAATGTCTAAACCGCTGGCAACAAAAGTGAGTACACCCCTAAGTAACGCATTTGGTTGTGTTTCAATCAAGACTGCTTCCCTTCATGCACCTTGCACCAAGGAACAGTTATGCCAGAACCCCTTACTGTACGTCTGGTACTGGGAACACAGAAAACTCAAGTGTCATAAAAAGATTTTATCATCCAGTCCATGTTTTATTTGATATTTTAAAATGAGAACATAAATAAAAGCATAAAAATGAAAAATGTAGAACCCTTTTAACAGCACTGTATATTTTCTAAAACCAAAAAAGTGCAGAGAAGAGATGTGTTTGATCACATTTAGTTTTTTATTTTGGAACTGATTAATGTGTTTTTGTCCAAATAATGTGTGTAATGTTTAAATGTTCTGGTATCTTAGGAACTCATCATTCATATCTGAGGAACATAGAAACTATTTAAATGAATGAAACCATACAGCACAGATATTTTATCCTTTCCTCTTTTCTTTTTTTTTGTCCCATACTGATGTGATAATAGTTTGACAGTTTCCTGATAAACCGAGCAGCTAAACAGCTCCGACATTTCCTCTTGTGCCCTGTCTGTCTTGTGTCACTTAACAGATGTTACGCACGTCTTTCTATTTCACCATCTAAAGCTGATGGGCAGGGTAGTTTGAAAGACTCGTTATGATCATAATAGAATAATGTATTGCACCTAATGAGTTGTCAGAACGATGTTTTTATTATTTTTCGTTAGGGTGTACAGGTTATGTCAGGATTTTAGGGCTAGGGTTCAACATCAGTCTTACTTTTCATGTCTTAGGTTTAGGTTAGGTATTAGGACGTTTAGCACTACATTGTTTTTCATGGTGAGGAGTAAAGAATGACAGGCATTGTACCCCGCACTGTGTGCACTAGCCCAAGCTTCACCACTCTATACCACGATACATTCTTATGTGTCAGGGAAATATGCCACCACAGCAGTGCTGCTCTGTGTTATCAAAGCTGTAATCAAAGTGACTTATGAGCTGCTACTGTAGAGATCATTGAGGACAGGCGACTTATTGTAAATACATACTAAAATACTAAAAAATACATACTGTACATGTATTCCAGACATACATGTATCATCTTAGAATACAGAGCATTAAAACCAGATGAGAGTATTCCTGTGTGTTTATACAGAGTAACTGTGTTTATATGTTAAAGTTCCTGTAAATCTATAGTGTAAATGTTTCTGATCAGCAAATAACACATTCAACAGATGGCTTCAATCTTCTCAAAAACCTCCACTAGGTCCATCAGGACAGGCATGAAAAAGACAACCAATGGGCGTAAGCAGCCCCTCAATGGGCATGTGTGTTCATGGACCCTCTGTGCTTATGATTAAGTCTTTCATTCAAGCATGAAGTAACCAGAAGTAAGCCAGGCCAGCTTAGCTACCACAGAGAGCTCTGATCATATAGAGGGCCTGTCAGTGCTGCATTTCCCAAGGCTTGATCATAAGTCCTACAGTCTAATAGACAATGAGGAAGTTAATTTACAGTGTGCTAAAAAGGTGTCACAAAGCTACATCTGTATCACGAGAGAATTCCTGAGACAATCATGTTTGGATAAAGAAGTTGGTACGTTAGAGATGAACTTGGAGATCCTGGATGCTGGCCAGAGAGCATAAAGTCAAGTCAGACCATTGTAACAAAAGGAGACCATGATTTTCAGCTGTCCCCGCAGTTTGAACTTGACTTATGCAACAAAGCCTGTAGTGTCTAGGAGGGCTAATTTGAGGGAGAGATGGATGACTCTTGTAAAAAGTTGACGCTAAGAGGAATTTCCTGTCGTGTGGTGTTATCAGAAAAACAACAGAATACTCCACTGTTTTACTTCAACAGCTCAAATTCAACAATGGAGTTGCTGATAAAATACTTGGGCTGCTGGTAAAAGAAGCCAACTGCTGATGTGAGGAGAATCTCATTCACTCGTAGAGAAAGGCGATCACTCAGACAGAGTTCAGCAGGGAGGCCTGGAGAGTTGACCAAAAAGGATCAGAATTGTAGGCTCCAGTAAAGAGCCAAAAGGGTGTTTTTGATCAGATGGCAAGCTGCTTTCGGTTTCAATAAGTCCAAGAAGAGTTTTCATGAGTCCTACTTTTCCTGTAAGTATTTTTCTACATACAATCATATACAATATACATCCAGAAACAATGACAGATGGACATGGGTTAAATGCTGAGAATAGATTGATATAACTGTGCAGTGACTTCTAAAAAGAAGTTAAGAAATGTACCACACGAAAAAAATACAAAAAGAATAGAAGACAAGACATCATTAAGATGAAACACGGACAGGATTTTACTCACCATACTGGCAGCTGGGTCCATTAAACCCTGCAGGACAGTCACAAAGCTGGGTGGATCCCTCCCGACACTGGCCCCCATTGAAGCACACACCGTAGCTACACACCGCTGCACGAGTACACGTGGACAGACAGGGTGAAAGGAAAAAAATATTGTAAGTGGAGCAGAGACACCTGGCTGTTGTCATGAGATTTCAATATCTGCAGTTTCAAACTCTGACCTCTTTCCATCAAAGCCTTATCATCATCAGTCTGTTAACTCACGTACTGAAGAGGAACCTTGATTCTCCTCCTTTAACACTAACCAATGTAAGAGGAATCCGCTTGGTACTCTTTGAGCAGAGAAGCAGGCTTTTGGCCAAGTAAAAGAAATTTCTAAACTCCATTTTCACAGAATGAGAGTGTTTATAATGAGTGGCAATAACACCTTGTCTGACTTTAGGTAAAGTGGCCTCTTTCCCGCACAGTTTTAGAACATTACCTGAGAATGACCTTGATTGATTGTTACAATGACCAAAGTTCAGTCAAACAGCAATCATTCAGATGTTGCATGGGTGAGTCATGGGATAAAATCACAGAGCCACAGGCCCATCCATCTCTGGAGCCAGTGACCCTGTGTCCATAAATCCCTCTAAGTCAAACTGTTGTTGCTCATTAAGACATAAAATTGAAAGAATCTAGGACGCATAAACAGTGAGAGCCACTAGGTAACTCAGAACATGTGAATCCGTCACAGAGGTGCAGCATCACATTCCATCCATTCACATTAATCATGACAGTCCGTCGCTCAAAACTGTGTGTGTGTGCGCACGTACAGTACACGTGTGCTCAAGCCTCTCGGCCTGTATCTGATGTGTCGAGGCTAATATCCCTGTGAAGTAAGACACAGCTGTTTAAGCCAGGCCTGTTGTTAGCACTCTCCTGAACACAGTACAGTGCTTAGTGATGACAGGTCCAGAAGATTTATGTCTGCCATTGCTCTGCCCGTCTGGCAACATGTGGACACTGTGAGTGAAAAAAAACATGGTCCAGCTAATCACAACAGGAATTTAGATGTCAATCCCTCCCTCAGATGATTGTGAAGAAACTGGAAACCAGTATAAGTGTGCATCTCCTGCCAGGTATGAATTTTTTCTGCCCATCTAATCCAACCACAGGCGGCATGGCCTATCATCACACCAGGCGCTGCCGGTTTTGATGCCATTTATTGGCCATATATGGTCATAGTGATAGTATGAACGTGACCTGGACTGATTTCTGCTTGCCTTCATTTGCTGATTTAAACTTTATCTGATCCCTGTTCTTCCTATTGCAGTTTTTCTTGCTTTTATGAACCTTTTATTGTGTTCTGTCATGTGTGTATAGTACCAGCACTTTCACTGTTTTTAATTGTCATGTTGTGTTTTCTGTATTTCTTAGTTTTTATGCGGCCTTGCTGCAAAAGGAATTTCCTCTTTCAGGACAATTAAGGTCTGAACTTAACCAGCTGAAGCAATTGGTTGATTAATCAATAAATTCAACCAAAACATCTAATCAGGAACAATTTTGATAATTGAGTTGATGATGATCATTTAAGTAATTCATCAAGAAAGTAATGCTAAACATTTGTTGCTTATATCTTCTCATCTGTTAAGATTCACTGATTTTCTTTGTTTTATGGACTGTTGGTAAGGCAAAAAAATAAATCTGATCTAATATCTTGGATTCTGGAATACTGTGTCCAGAAAGTCCAGATATTGTATCTAAATTACTTTCCATTTGTTATAAAAACTGATAATTATTTTTTAAAGCATTATCTGCAGCCCTAATTATGTACAAATATCCCCTACAGATAGGTACAATCAAATATTCAACTGATCAGCTGAGGAAAGCAAAATATGAAGGGTGTGAAAATATACGCTAACTTAAGACTATCTACAGTCTGGCTTCAACTGTATCATGACAGATATGGAGAATTACATTACATTTCCAGACAACGGAGAAGCAGGACACGAAGAAGTGATCTTTAATAATCACAGATGAGCCGGAGTAATTTCAGCCATGTCTCTCAGCCTAAACATCCGCCTGTCATCTGGCCCAGTCCTCAGACACCTGCTCAACAGTTGGACCATCCAGGGAGTTCACAACACACACACACACACACACACACACACACACACACACACACACACTGCTATCTCTCTCTTGTTGTCTCTCACAGCCCACCCCAGCAATCAGAGTTTCACTGAACTCATTGTCAAAAACATTTACGTTCTTGTGCTCAAAACCTAACAGACCATAATCGTATTTGTGAAGCCGCTAAAATCCTATTCCAAACGAAAGACCATCTCACCACAGCCTATCTGCCCATGATGACTTCCAGTTCCCCAAGACAGTGTGGCTACAGAATGACACACTGTAGTAGTTCAGCATACAGTTATATAGCTATCCCTACTTCTGTGATTATCTAATGTGAGGGAAGCTTGATGTGGTGAAAGCTGCTGATGACAGACAAGAAGGAAAAAAAGCATTACTCAGTGGTCAGATTTAATTGCATGGCTCCAAATACATGCAAATTTCTTCAGGACAATTAAATCACCACCAGCTGGGAGAGATCAAATTAATGAGACATTGCTAAATTGTAGTGAAAATGCTTTAAAATTGACTAAATTACCAGCAACAAAGAAAAAGGTCATATGTCTCTCGGAGCCAGTCAGGGTAACATGGCTAAGTGACAACAAGGGGAATGTACATTCCCTCTTCTGAGATGTGAGACACACAGGATTGTTGGCAGCTAACCAGGACATTTTTGGTCTGCCCCCTTCCTGAGCCCCATACGCTGCTTAATCTTCCCCAAAATGATTCCTTAATGTGGCATGCAGCGTGGCATAAAACTCACTCTCATCTGTCGCTGTGAAGGCCTCCACTCTATTACAAAGACACCTTCTCTGAGAGGATTAGCAGCTACAACAAAAAGAAGAGACAGCGAAAGCAGGGGTCAGCGACTCGCGCCAAGAAACTGAAAACCAATGAGCAGGTGTCACCCTTATAGCTTCTGAAGGGGATGACCACATCGACACAGGGGCAGCCTTGTGTTTGTTTAGGCTCCGTCGATCTGTTTAACCCCCAGAGTGCGACACAGAGGGAGACCACATTTAGGGGAAGTCACAGACACAAAGGCCTGCGCTCAGGGCTCTGTTTGGTGCCATAATTGGTAAGCGTGGAGCCAAGCACTGTATTTTAAGGCAACAAAACATGTTTCACTATGCAGAGGAATGTGTGAAAACCAGGGCAGGCTATGTCAGAATGATCTCTGACAGGTTTCTTTGAAAGACTTTAAATACCAAGTAGACACTATCTCGGTTTGACAAAGCAAGTACAATAATTCTTAGCAAAAAATTACTCAGTATGCAAGACCAGCAATTACAATATCTGGGAGAATTTGCTGCCCCCTATATACTGTCATACTGTAAGTCTGTATTACACAGATGCATATGAGAGAAATATATTTTCATCCTTATTTCCATCCATCCATCGTCAACCGCTTATCCTGCGTACAGGGTCGCGGGGGCTGGAGCCAATCCTAGCAGACATCGGGCGAAAGGTGGGGTACACCCTGGACATGTCGCCAATCCATCGGGCCACACACAGACAAACAACCACTCACACTCACACCTAAGGACAATTTTATGGTCACCAATTAACCTAGTCCGTAGGTCTTTGGACAGTGGGAGGAAGCCAGAGCACCTGGAGAGAACCCACGTAGAGACCATGCAAACTCCACACAGAAAGGTGGGGGCAACCGAGGTTTGAACCCGCGACCTTTTTGCTGTGAGGCCACAGTGCTAACCACCGGAAAACCGTGCCGCCCCATTTCCAAATATCATGATGAGAATATTGACATTTAAATCACATCACAAATCAAAGCAACACCTGCACCACCAGTATTTGGCCCACTTCATTGTACATTTCCTCTCTTTTCCTGGCTTTAGAGATGTGGATTTGAGATGATAATAGCATGCACACCACTCAGACCAAACAGGAACCACACAGTACACTCACCTAAAGGATTATTAGGAACACCTGTTCAATTTCTCATTAATGCAATTATCTAATCAACCAATCACATGGCAGTTGCTTCAATGCATTTAGGGGTGTGGTCCTGGTCAAGACAATCTCCTGAACTCCAAACTGAATGTCAGAATGGGAAAGAAAGGTGATTTAAGCAATTTTGAGCGTGGCATGGTTGTTGGTGCCAGACGGGCCGGTCTGAGTATTTCACAATCTGCTCAGTTACTGGGACTTTCACGCACAACCATTTCTAGGGTTTACAAAGAATGGTGTGAAAAGGGAAGAACATCCAGTATGCGGCAGTCCTGTGGGCGAAAACGCCTTGTTGATGCTAGAGGTCAGAGGAGAATGAGCCGACTGATTCAAGCTGATAGAAGAGCAACTTTGACTGAAATAACCACTCGTTACAACCGAGGCAAAGCATTTGTGAAGCCACAACACGCACAACCTTGAGGCGGATTAGCTAACAGCAGAAGACCCCACCGGGTACCACTCATCTCCACTACAAATAGGAAAAAGAGGCTACAATTTGCAAGAGCTCACCAAAATTGGACAGTTGAAGACTGGAAAAATGTTGCCTCGTCTGATGAGTCTCAATTTCTGTTGAGACAGATTCAGATGGTGGTAGAGTCAGAATTTGGCGTAAACAGAATGAGAACATGGATCCATCATGCCTTGTTACCATTGTGCAGGCTGGTGGTGGTGGTGTAATGGTGTGGGGGATGTTTTCTTGGCACACTTTAGGCACCTTAGTGCCAATTGGGCATCGTTTAAATGCCACGG
>NC_060167.1:17305049-17334885 GCF_021292245.1 Micropterus dolomieu | reverse complement strand
CTGTTGAGACATTCAGATGGTAGAGTCAGAATTTGGCGTAAACAGAATGAGAACATGGATCCATCATGCCTTGTTACCACTGTGCAGGCTGGTGGTGGTGGTGTAATGGTGTGGGGGATGTTTTCTTGGCACACTTTAGGCCCCTCGGCCTACCTGAGCATTGTTTCTGACCATGTCCATCCCTTTATTGCCACCATGTACCCATCCTCTGATGGCTACTTCCAGCAGGATAATGCACCATGTCACAAAGCTCGAATCATTTCAAATTGGTTTCTTGAACATGACAATGAGTTCACTGTACTAAAATGGCCCCCACAGTCACCAGATCTCAACCCAATAGAGCATCTTTGGGATGTGGTGGAACGGGAGCTTCGTGCCCTGGATGTGCATCCCACAAATCTCCATCAACTGCAAGATGCTATCCTATCAATATGGGCCAACATTTCTAAAGAATGCTTTCAGCACCTTGTTGAATCAATGCCACGTAGAATTAAGGCAGTTCTGAAGGCGAAAGGGGGTCAAACACAGTATTAGTATGGTGTTCCTAATAATCCTTTAGGTGAGTGTGTGTATTCCTTACAGACATGGGAACAACATGTCTGGTATGTTTGTGTGTATCCAGAATAATCATATTAATGTAGTTGTTATATTATTGTAGTGTTATCTAACACTGGCCAGAGAAACATACTACTTCCATTCATCTACTAAACACTTCCTTCCTGTTTTTTGCTCGGTGGCACAGCTCTGTTTTAGTCATGAAGAGTCAATAGAGTCGTGCATCATTACACAGACTAATTTCTTCCCTTTAACAGTTGATAATTCATTACTTTATGATGTATTAACAAAGATCCTGAGAAGATGTGGTATAGGTTTGCACAGTTTTACATATCCCCTTCCTATTATTAACAATCCATTTTTAATGCTATTAAATCATTTAATTCTATTATTTACATGCAATACAGTGTACAAACAAAATAAAACATACAGCTATGCAACAGCAAATTGGAAGACATAGCAGGCAAACATGCAATACCTAAAGAGTATAAAAGCACAGCAAACTTCCTCATATAAAATTGTATTTATACTTTATTTATAATTCTAAGAGTTTTTTTAGTGTATTAGGAGCGCCTAATACATTATTGATGGGTGACTTCCTGACATCACTGATGACATCATTTCTGGTACTATATAAAAGGCCAGTAAGAGTGCTGACGCCTATCAGAGACCCCCAGCTGCTCTGTGTACTGTATCCCGCTCATCATGCGTGAAATTGTACATCTGCAAATTGGACAATGTGGCAACCAGATCGGCTCAAAGGTAATAAAATAAAATCCTTCTCCACTGTTGAAGTTGTAATGTGTACAAGTCCTGACTTTGTAGAAAATGTTGAGACTCCAATCTAATGTTTTGTCTATCATAGCCCACATCAAAACTACTTGTGTGTCATTTTTGAGGAAACTCTTAATGACACATCTGTTGAAATGTTATGGTAGTGTCACTGTTTGAAAAAATATTACTTGTATTTTGTCACGCTTAATATTTAAGTAACATCGATTAGATAAAAAAGATTTCATGTATGTTATTTTACTGTTTTTTAAATGATGACACATATTTTTGACCGTTCCTTTCCATGGTGCCACCAACAGTTGTGAGTGACACAGGGTGTTCCCTGTCAAGCATTCAGGGGAAAGATAACGGGCAAATGCAAGACTGGCATGGGTGGGACATGTTTATCATGGCTAACACGTAACAAGAGAAAGGAACTACAAGATAATACAGCTAAAGTAACACATAATGCCTTCTGACAACACACAAGTCTGAGAACCAAGCAGTAATTATTCTGTTAAGTATCTTTATTATTTTATCGTGTATAGCAGGGATTCTTAATCAAGATCAGGAGTTGCCATATGGCGACTTTTGTGTTATAACTCAAATTAATAAGCAGGAACACATTTTAACATGTACCCATCTGGGAAAGAGTCAGTAAGCTTAGATTTTGCAGTCATACAGACTGAAGAGGTACACGCAGATACAACAATTATACCTCTGCTCAACTGCACTAAAAAGTCTCCACAGATGTGTACATGAGACACTGTCACCAAGTGCTTGATCTTGTTGCGGTCTCAGTAAAGAATATTACAAAGAGTACGGTCTAGACCTGCTCTATATGAAGGGTGCAATGAGATAACTTCTGTTATCAATCAGCGCTTTATAAAATAAAATTGAACTGAATGAGAAAGCAACCATCTCGGTGTAAAACAGAGAAAGATAATTGTTGGATGAAAATATTTCCTGAGTATTTATATTCTGGGGAATTCTTTCATCTCTCATGACTAACCTTTAGTGAACACCTGATATTACAATGATGATTTCCTTCTTTGGTGTTGTGTCTTTAGTTTTGGGAAGTGATCAGTGAAGAACATGGGCTCAACGCTACAGGCATCTATGAGGGAGACAGCGAGCTCCAACTGGAGAGGGTCAACGTCTACTTCAATGAGGCACATGGTAATAGAGACATTCAGACTGCAAATTGCTTATTCATTAGCTGCAATTTTCTTTCCAGTTCATAGTTTATTTCATGAGCTTTGCTGTTTACCAATTACCTATAAACCACTTGTTCTTGTTAAATATTAATGTTCTTAAAATTTTGACACACAGTGAAGACATATTTAAGGTCATGATGCCCATTTCCCATAGAACTTCATTTCCATTTTGTTTGCAGGTGGTAAATATGTCCCCAGGGGCATTCTTGTTGACCTGGAGCCTGGTACAATGGACAGTGTAAGAGGAAGCCGCATCGGGGCCCTTTTTAGGCCAGACAACTTCATCCATGGTGAGACAAATAATGAAACAGTTAACGGTATTAGGGAATACCTGTCATGCTTTTATGTGGCATGACAGTGTGAGTATGAAGGTAGTGTTTATTATCATGTGGGAAAGGAAAGACACTAATAAAGTTTAAACACTTATTGTACCTTCTAGTACGTAAAACAGCCTTGTGGTTTTTAGTAGCATTAAAAATGTTCCACAAACTAAGGGAGCGGAGAATAATTTTAACACAGAGAAGAAAATATAATACGTCAACTGGAACAAAGGCATCACCTAAATTGGAGTTATGAGTATTTAACCAAAGAATAGTGGAAATATTTATTGGCAATTCCATTGACAAGTGACATAATTAGATTAACATATACACTTTTATTTTGGTGTTACAGGGAACTCAGGCGCTGGGAATAACTGGGCGAAGGGCCACTACACAGAGGGAGCGGAGCTGGTGGAGCAGGTTATTGACAGAGTGAGGAACGAGAGTGAAAGCTGTGATTGCATGCAGGGTTTTCAGCTGGTTCACTCGCTGGGGGGTGGCACTGGCTCTGGCATGGGAACCCTCATCATCAACAAGATCCGAGAGGAGTACCCTGACCGCATCATGAACACCTTCAGCGTCGTGCCCTCCCCTAAAGTCTCCGACACAGTGGTGGAGCCCTACAACGCCACCCTGTCAGTGCACCAGCTCCTGGAGAACACAGACATGACCTTCTGCATCGACAACGAGGCCCTCTACGACATCTGTTTCCGCACTCTGAAACTGACCACACCGACTTACGGGGACCTCAACCACTTGGTCTCCATGACCATGAGTGGGGTCACGACCTCTCTGAGATTCCCCGGACAGCTCAACGCCGACCTGAGGAAGCTGGCTGTCAACATGGTGCCTTTCCCTCGCCTCCACTTCTTCATGCCAGGCTTTGCCCCCCTGACGCCCCGCGGCAGCCAACAGTATAGAGCCCTCACGGTGCCTGAACTCACTCAACAGATGTTTGATGCTCGCAACATGATGACGGCGTGCGACCCAAGGCGGGGGCGCTACCTCACGGTTGCTGGCATCTTCCGTGGCCGGATGTCCACCAAAGAGGTAGATGAACAGATGCTTGCAATCCAGCAGAAAAACAGCTCATACTTTGTGGACTGGATCCCTCATAACGTCAAGGTTGCCGTGTGTGACATCCCACCCCGAGGCCTCAAAATGTCCTCCACCTTCATCGGCAACAACACGGCCATTCAGGAGATATTCCGCCGTGTGGGTGAGCAGTTCTCCCTGATGTTCAGACGGAAGGCTTTTCTCCACTGGTATACAGGGGAAGGTATGGATGAAATGGAGTTCACTGAGGCAGAGGGCAACCTCAATGACCTGGTGTCGGAGTACCAGCAGTACCAAGACGCCACTGCTGATCTAGATTCGGAAGCAGAGGAAGAAGAAGTAGAGGGACCCTCATCAACAGTGACAACAAAAGTTCAGTCTCGGATGGAAGTTAAACTGGAAACAGTGACTGAAACGAGCAAAGACACTGTGGATGAGTAGAAGACATAGTGCATACAGTGTGATGTGTAGGTTTGATACCATTGTGGATGTTGGATTGCTGGTATGAAAATTAATTCTTATTTTGTAGTTAAGTGTATGCCTATAGTCAATTTAGATAGACTTTACTTAATATGTGACAGGTGCTATGACATTCAAACAGTAGTGCTTACTGTCTTTTATGAATTCTTCAAATCATTTGGAAGCTTGTATGTTTGTCTTTTAAGGTTTAGAGCTTTTTCTTTTATAGTAAATATTTGAAAATCATGGAAATGTTTGCATGTATATATGGAACAGTGTTTGTTATGCCCGCTCTATATAACTCACAGTCATAAATATGAAACACTGTTTGTCCAATAATTCTTTATCCAGACATACAGTAAATGTTGTATTGAGTGTTTTGTATCTGAAGTTATGACGGTAATTAAATACACTGAAAACCAAAGAGGGATGGTTTCTAACAACTGAGAGTACATTCATTACAACTCTAAAGAAATACCAAAATACTTTCCCTTGTCATTCAGTTTTATCATTTGAAGTTAAACTGGACTAAAGCAAACTGAACTCAGCTGCAGTGATGGACAGTACTCTGACAGCACAGTGACAGTGGTAACTTTAAAGGCTGTCACACAGTTTCCTTCTGCTGTTGTGAGTCTGGGACAGAGAGATTACACACAACTTGGCCAGAGTGTCTGCACTCTGAGATAAGCACACATGACGTGGCGATGCCCCTTCACTACTAAAAGTCCCCTAGAGGCCAATCTGTTTAAAGTCTTTTGATTGTGACCATTTCAAGATGTTTTCCTTGTTTCATTTAAATAATTTTTAGAATCCCAAACAAGTAAAATTATGATTTTTTTGATTAAATAATTCAAATGCTAAGATTATAAGAAGGTCTGAGAAAATAAACACAACTTTCTTTAGCAGAAACACATTTTTGTGCTTTCCTATCCTGTTAATCACTTCAAGACCTCTAAAATTCAGAGGGACCTGCAGTTGATAATGTTTAAAAATCATCATGGCTGGTCTCTGTGACCAGCCTAAAAAATTATACTCTCTTGGCAGATGTTAACAGATACAAAGAGTAAAACAGAGTTAACAGCTGATCAGATATTGCACTTAAATCGCACAGAGACAATTTAGACTAGAGCAATACTGTATTTGAATAATCACTGAGATGATCCTGTTGGGTCGGCAGCCCGCTGCCTCTCATTTTTCCAAGGTTGCGGACGACAACTTTCAACCTTCACTGAGCTGAATTGTGTAACGCCAAAAGGTTGAATGTAGGTTAGGTACGGTGAAGAGGTCTATTCACGTGCTCTTCTATCTTCAGTTACGTCGTTCATAAATTCGAGGTTAAATATGAAAGATATTTCATTCTGCTGTCTCCAGCCTCAGTGGACTGAACGTCCTGAACAGCGGAAGTGCGTAACTAATACCACTCCAGTGACTGCTCCGGTACAGTGGGAGGGGACTTGCGGTTGTCTTTGAACGTGGTTCACTGATTTCAGTCAGTGCGACTGTGCCTTCCTACCTGGCTACTCCGCTCCCCGACATCACCAGCAGCATCCACTAGTTAAACCATGAAGATCTGGACATCAGAGCACATATTCAAGTAAGTAGCTGCTTTAGCTAACGTTAGCATAGATAACTTGTTTTATATTCCGGTGTTTAAATGGTCCCGGGAGGTTCACGGTTCGGACAATTAACGTTAAGTTGGCTTCGTATTTAATCCGGTCAACAGCAAACCTTTTATCAGAATCTGCTAACTATGTTAACTTACAAGTTAACGTTACGTGTTACTAGCTAACTTAGTATGCTAGCAGTCGAAGCTAGTAACGTTACATAGCCAGACCCCCACCCCGTGTAACGCCAGTTGGTGCCTTTTTTAAATGATTACCACGTTACAAGGAAGCACGCAAAAACACCAAAGACATCTTTTAGAAACCCCCCCCCAAAAAAAACTGTCAAATTGCGTCATCAGCCGGCCGACCCCGCGCGCGACCTTTCCCCTACATTTCTCCGTGCCTGCTTCCGTCACAACGAGGGCGCGTTCACGTTTGTCCTTGGCAACCACCCACCGCTACTCTCATTTCTTCTTCTCATCACAATTTTTCAGAGCCCAAAGTGACATCTTCAGGTTGCTTTTGCCCAACTAACAGTCCAAAACCCAAAGACGCTTCATTTACGCTTCATCATAAATGACAAAGAATTTCAGCAATGCCTTACATTTAAGAAGATGAAACCAGCAATGTGTCACATTGTTGCTTAAAAAAACGATTAATCGACTAATCGCAGCTCTACTGTCAGATTAATATTGGAGTAAAAAGTAGCCTTAGGCTACACTATTTAATACATAGTGTATTATGAAATGGAAGTAGTCAAGTAAAGGACAAGTACTGTACAAGTAGTGGCCTTGTACTCAGTAGATGTACTTAGTTATATTCCACCACTGTACATAAGCAGTTTATTTAAAAACTAAGAATGTACAGTACTGGGTTTTAGTAGGTTTTTATTTTGAAAATACAAGAAGTAAGTTCAGTGTTTTTGTTTTCACTTTTGTCTTATAAATTTAAAAGTATTATTTAATCCTAAAGACATGTTTACAGAAATTGTAAATGACTATACAATAGTCAGTCTGTCAGTCAGTTTGTGCATTTATATGAATTTGTGTGTCTTCCTTTCAACAGCCATCCTTGGGAGACTGTGACCAAGGCTGCTATGCAGAAGTACCCCAACCCCATGAACCCCAGTGTGGTCGGTGTGGATGTTTTGGACAGAAGTATTGACAAACAGGGACGCCTCCACAGTAAAAGACTGCTCAGCACAGAGTGGGGTCTTCCATCTGTAGTGAAATCTGTGAGTTTTAAAACCCAAACTGTGTCAGCAGTGTCTGTCTGCAGTCTCGCATAGTTGTGAAACATGTTGCTGCAGAAACCTTGTACTTTAACCGCTTAGGTCACACTAAAAATTTACACATGTGACTCTGAATGGAGAAACACATGAACTGCAAGTGTGTGCTCGTGGTCTGGATGCTTCTGTTTGATGTTGTGTAATCAAAGCGATATGACACTTGATGAAAAAAGTATATAATAAAACACATATTCTCTTATTGTGGTGATAAAAGGGCTTAAAATGACTGTAAAAGTCAGACAAGAAAACACAACACAATTATCCAGTTAAAACCTGAGTCAGTTATGTACTGGAGATTAACTGGAGGTTAATGCTTTCCAGCCAGTGAGCATGACCTTGACCCCTCAAGACTATTTCTGTCCAGGGGTAGCAGCAGCAGACCTAGTGCCAAGGCTCACGTTGTACAGGACACTGTAGGGCCATTCCTGTCGTGGCTGAGATGAACCCGTGACGGCGTGTTATGTAACTTTCCATCTCTGTCAGCTCAGGTTCAAAGTAGAGGTCACTAGAATGCTAATCAGTGACGGAGGATGCAACATTGAACTTTTACCCTGTTTCTTTGCATTTCTGAACTCAGTGATGATAAGGCTGGAAAAATTAGTATCCTACTACTTTTACCCTGTGTAAACATTGGCCAATCAGCTGCTGTTGTTTAGCACCGACCTCTGCTTAGGTCTGAGCATGGGGTTTAGTAAGTGACAATGTCCATGAATAGCTCCTTTTAATACCAAGGACTGTGACACAGACGGTCCCAGTAACTGATAGCATATTAACGTAGCCCTTAATCAGATTGTCTCAAATCACTCCTGAGCCTAAGGGGATGTGAAGACACTTGACATATCATGAATTAATTCAACTAAGTGCTCTGTGTGAGCATGACGAGTTCAGATTTACTGCATATAATACACCTAGAATCTCAGCTGGCACTGAAAAGACTGATTAAGTAACATTTCTTATAAAATGAAATTGTAATTTTAAGGTAAATTTAAGCTGTGCATTTGTGTATTAATTGCATACAGGACATGAAGCTTTGCGTACTTAATGACTTTTTGGGTTAGACCAAACAAAGAGGGGGAGGAATGCAGTAAATAAGTAAATCAATCAATAAATAAAGGCACCATTTCAAAGGTAAGAGGCTGCACAAGTAATAACATTGATTAAGTTACTGCAAGAAAACGACTTTAGCTGTTAATTTCAGTTTGTAGTAAAGTGTGTTTCTATCTTTGTCTTCAGCTCATTGGCAACACGCGAACATACACGTATGTTCAGGAGCACTCGGTTGTGGATCCCAAAGAGAAGATTTTCGAACTTCAGTCCACAAATGTGAGTATTTAAGACACAACACCCCCTTCTTTTGGGTTGTTGAGATTTAACCATCAGTGTGTGCATTAAAGTCAGGAGCAAGAGTGAGAGCTCAGTATACTTGAATGCAAATGTATGTGTCTTTACCTTTTATCAAAATCAGCCAGGAATTTAATCTCACTCATGTAGAACCTACTGTGTCGAAATGTCTGTAATGAAGCACTGCTATCCTGCCATGATGTACCATCATCTGTAATGTGATACTATCACAGGGCATAACCCATGCAAGCAGAAACAGATGGTAAAAGTTTAATTCCTGCCTAGTTAAAGCTTGAGGTTACTATTAAAGATGGTACATATTCTTATGAAAGCCTATAATCCGTTTACTAAACATATTCTATTTTACATGTGTCAACTGAAAACACCCATAACCCGACCAGATCCAGTTTTCATGCCTTTAATTTGCCTGAACACATAAGATTTGGGTGTTGCAGTAAAATCCTCTCTAGAATGAAGTCTTACTTGTTTCACAGGTCGACAGTGAACATTCATAAATGCTGCTTTCACATGCTCTGACTGTGGGCCGTGACACATTTCGTATCTTCATATTAACTCATTCGTCTCTGGTGATATTTCCTCAACAGATCACTTTCACAAACATGGTGTCTGTCGATGAAAGGTTAACGTACACACCACACCCTGAAGATCAAGAGAAGTACGTTTTTACACAGCACAGATTTCTAAATAAAACCGATGAATCATGAATTTGTGCAGCGTTCAGGACTTTTGACCATGAATTTATTATTTTTTATTTTTTTTACCCCTTTTCAACTCTAGAACAATACTGACTCAGGAGGCTATCATCTCTGTGAAAGGAGTCAGCCTCAGCAGTTACTTGGAGGGAGTTATGGCGAACACCATCTCTGCAAACGCTGGAAAGGTAAGAGATCCCTTAAAAATCCTCCTTTCAGATGGAAGCCAAAACATTTGTGAGGCCCATTTCTAGTAGTTCCCAGTATGACACATGTGAAACTAAACATCTTTAATTATTGGATCCTACACTTAAAAAAAATCCTTATTTGTTGCATCAGGATAATAATTATCATATTCCTGCCCAATTGTCAAATGTGGCTTTTGATATATGGCCTTTTTTTCTATTACTTAACCTGGTTCCCAACCTTTTTTAATCCTTGTGATCTTTTGAAATTAAGCAATGTCTACTTGTGACCCTTTTCAGATTGTATCATTTAATGTATTTTTACAGGCCCCTGAAAATGTAGTATCCAATGAGGCTTCTGTTTCTTGTTAAAAACAAAGGGTGTAACCGGAGTCACACACAAGAGACACAGAGACACAAATAAACCTAAAAGATTGTCTGAAAGTGTCTGAAAGAGCCCTCTCCTCAACATTTTTTTTTGTTTGTTTTTTAATGAGATCTCTGTATTAACAGGACTCACTATTTTTTGTTTATTTAAGTGAAATTAAGGCATCTAGGAGCATACTTTCAGGGAATCTTTCCTAAAAGGGATTTGTGGTGTTGAAACAGTCTGGATCCGAAAGTTGGAAACTACTGCTCATTCTTTTTCAATGGCAATAGAAAAGGATTGTGTCCTTTTCTATTCAGCATGATGTAATTCTCTTTATATTCCCACCTAATGCTTTGTTTGTTCTTGATCAGGGCCGTGAAGCCATGGAGTGGGTAATCCGGAAACTGAACACAGAAATCGAGGAGCTGGCAGCCACAGCACGCGGGACCATACGTACCCCCATGGCTGCCGCGGTCACCGAGAAATGAAACCTGCCTCTCTTTTCCAGCAGAGTCTGAGAGAAGCTGCAAGCCAGTACAACCAGCCTCCCTTTCCGATGTTCTGGTGCTCTGGAGTTTTTGTATTTCGAAGGAACAGCCCATCTGTCTAGTATACTTTACTATCTACATTAGATAGATTTTAACACCAAGCTGCATCATAAAGAGATTCTGTGGAGTGTTTTCAGGAGATGCTACCTGGCAGTACTGCGGTGATGAGACACTTGGGAAAGGAAAGTAGGTGAAACTCTCAGGGACAAGTTCAAACACCACTGTGTTATCTGTGTGTTTGGAAACATGCAGCATTGGCAAAGAGGACTGAACTGAAAACTCACAAGTGCCAAAGCAGACGCACTGCTTTTTGTCCAGCCTCTTTTTAGAAGCACCTTTGCCAGCTTTGTTTTCATCTGGCAAAATACCTCAGAGTGCCAGCAAGTCTCCTCTGGCACGAAAACTGTGTTTACAGCGACAGGGTTACAAGAAAAAAGAGATGTGCGGCTGTGGCTGCGAGGAATACTCCTGTTGAAATATGATGGTTAAAAAAACCCCCAAAAAACAATACCTCGTTGAGGCAGGGTTATGGGCAGTGCATGTTAAGTGTACATGGAAGTGGTTTCAGTTGTCAGAGTAAATGGCTGAGTTTGAACACAGCCGTCGACAGTGACACGTTAATGAAATGTTTCATTGTCAGGTTTATTTGTGTGAGAGAGCCAACTCCTCAGCAATGTTGTCTTGAGGGACCTCAGTAATAACAAGACACTCAATATAATCTGTATGTTGTTGCTATGTGATAACTAATAATGTTATTAAGGTATTTATGTAAAATAAAGGGATCAAGAGACTTGCCATATTTATGTTTTTGAAGGAGAAGACGACCTCAAATCACGAGTTAGTATCACTTTGATGGAAATCAGTCTGATGTATAGAGACAAACAAAACGGTAAAGACTTTAAGTTACATACTGTACCAGACCTGAACTCGGACAGTTTTATCAATACACACAAGACTTCTCTGCCTCAGTTGTAACTTGAAACACAAACAGTCCTCTCAGTTTAAAGGCTGAGACCTTTGCATCAACTTATATTTGCACTTTCAGAATAAGGTATTTTAGCAAAGTAAAGCTGCTACACATGCTGAGGGTGCTGATTAATTGTGAATATTTTGGTATTACTGTCTGAGATTAAATGTGGTTACAATTTGCATTTAAGAAGGTCTGTCTTTATATAAAGATCAGCAGTGGCTATGCTTTTTTTTTTGTTTGTTTGTTTTTTTTTAACATGTATATTTGTCTATAGCAAGAATATATATATTTAGAGAAAGTGTTGGTTTTGCGGTAGTGAGATGCGACGTGGGTTGACCATTGAGAAATATATCACGTGCTTAGTCAGAAATTGTAATGTGTGCATTTTGTGCCTCGGAAAAAAGAAAAAATACAGAATGTGGCAATTAAACAAATATGTAATCATGTTTGAATAGATTTCTGCTCAAAGTAATTCTTCACATTGGTTCTGGTTTTGAGTTGGCATTCAGTATAGGTTATACGATTATATAACATGGAGTTGATATTTATCAAGGTTCATTATTTTCAAGTAGCAACATGGCCTGTGGGAAATGTGCATATGATTCTGCCAAAATTCGAGCTTGATTGCCTTTTGGGAAGTTCAATCAAGAAATGCTCACTAAATGTATGCATTCCAAAAGTCACTGTTAGCTAAAGAGTCTGAAGGCATGTTTATGCAGTGCTCCTCTGTATTTTCAGAGTCTAGACACTGAAACACCTACAGTAGGTGTGGGCCAGTACACCTGCATTCTTCTTATGTCTGTCACTTAATAGGATGCACTTGTAAGTTTGAAATGGAAGAGCCACATGCTGCCACACTGTGGCCAAATGCTAGACTTAGTTTTGTCTTGAGATAAGTCATTTAAGAAAAAATGTCAGATCTTACCTTGACAGAAGTTTCAAGTTTAGAGCCAAAGTAAATAAAATATTTTTAAGTTATTTGAGTTACTGGTTGGAGGAAAAAAAAGTGTGATGTGACTGGTTGAAAATAAAGTTATTTACATTATTATCTGCACCATTAGTTTTTCTTTGTGTAGTATGTCTGTAGTAGTATTATATTTGTCCACTGTGACTGTGCTTTTTTAAAACTTGGTTATGTTTTGCAATATTGCCCTGTCAAAAAGGAAATGCATGTTATAGTCTGAAAAGATTGCCAATTCAGGTTAGGATGCTTATGTAGATGTCTGTTACTGCTAGCTAGGCTGTACTGAAAGCTCAAATGTCCCTGCAGGCCTGTGTCTTGAGTCTGAGTCAACCCTCTAATTTCGATTCTTAAATTCAAAGTAAATATATTAACGGGATAAAGTTTATACTAATATGTATATAATAAATATATAAAGTATGGCATCTAAACGTCTCTGTGACATCACAGGCGTAGAAAGCCCATGTTGGGGTGTTGAAAATTAGAAAAAGTACAGCCTAATCTGGTGAAAAGTCAGTAATTTTGATAAAAATAACTAAACTTTATGTGAAATCCAAGATGATGGATAATTTTTCCTGCATCTCCAGGTTTCATTACCTGAAAATGTGTGTTTCTTAACATCTCTAAGGTTACACAGCCACCGTTCAGACAATGTTAGAGGTAGAATAGTGCTCAATCATGCATAGATGTGGTGTGATATTGCTGTGGATGTGTTTGTAGACAAATTTACAAAACATCTTGACATTACCATCACCATTAAACACCATTAAGAAATTATTTTTGTATTGGCACATTATCTTAATTAATATTTTGGGGTAAGGCTGCAGGACCAGAAAGAAGAAGAGGAGGGATGAGGACAGTCGAATCATGTTCTACCACAACAAAAGCCAGCGTTTCTATTAAAATTCTAGTGTGTTTATAAAAGCTTCTTTAACTTGGAGGATAAATCCTGGTCTTGACCATAGTTTGGCCAAAATCTGTGCTTAAAAAAGCCGTATGGTTAATCAAACAACACTTCACCAAATCCCACCCGACAATAAAAGTGAAATTTAGTTCACATATTATCATTTCAACTATTATGTAAAGGTCTAAACTTTAAATGAAAATGGTCATTTTTGTTTCAAGTTTATTTCTCAGAAAGCCTGTACATTACACATTCTGAAATGTATAAATACCTTACCAAATGCTTTTCATATTTTAATTTCACAGGGATGCTTTAATTGTACATTTTTTACACTGACTGTATACCATAGTGCAATGCAGGCACAACATGTCACATTATGACTAAGTGATGAAAATAAATCTACAAAATGTAGGGAAAAGTAAGTTTTTTCTACATCACAAGTTGATAATATCGAACAATGTGAGAGTAAACTAAACTAAAATTTTCTGCATGACCTTTGCAATGTGAAAAATCACAGATATTTTGGAAAATCATCTTCATTCCAGATACCAAACAATATATTTCCAAAAAGATGAATTGTCACTGAGGAGGCAGACTCTGAATGTAGCAGGCAGGGACATAGAGACCTAGTCCAGGACTCAGAAGATGAACAAACTTACACCAGATCTGCCCATCCAAGACTCAGGCAAAGAAAGTCTGCAAGAAGCAGTTGTCTGCCTCATACAAAGTGCTGAGGAAAAGCCCTGGGGGAATACTCACTTCTCATGAGGTGGAGTTAATCATGAACACGATTAAGTACAACATTTTAATTGACTATACAAACTGTTCCAAAAACCACAAATCCTCTCCCTCTTTATGTAAACATGCACTTTCCTGATATAGAGTAGTGAAGCCTTATAATACATAAGTGTGATATTTTCCCCAACGACAGTCTGAAAAAATGTTAGTGATTTTCTTACTGTTTGATTTCCTTGTTGTGTTTTTTCATACATGTTGTGATATTATCCCAGCAGTCTATATTAAAAGCTAAAAAACCCCACATGATCTGTCAACTTTCTCAGACCTTGTGAACGCTTTGTCCAGTTCACAACATATTGTCAAAGCATCAGACTGTAATTTTGAATTATTTTTTTGTTATTTTATTATTTGTTTTAAAATGTATTTTTTATAAGCTCTACTGGTTCTGCATGCTGTTTCTTTTTAGCTAGTTGGGCGGACAAACTGTTAGTACTGTACTACTAACCCTTTCTACAGTAGTTACCAGTATTGTAATTCGAGATGTTCAATTCCAAAAATGTTTTTTCCATCATATTAATCACATCACTTTAGTAATTAGGTAGCGGATATCTTTTGGTTTAACCATGCCACTTTCCTGTTTTCAAAACTTCCTGCTTTTTCATTGAAAATCTTTCCTATTATATCATATTAACCTTTAACAGAACAGGCTTGTCTTTCATCCCTGTCGCATTAATTGCAAATTGATATAATGGTAGCCTACATAAGGCATTCAGAGATTTCTTACACTTTCCTCTTTATCTACCCATCCTGGTCCCATTGCCATGGGAGAAAACACGTACAAAAGACTTGTGCTTCAAATTTAGAAGAAAATACATAAGGTACACACTGAACATGTACCAGATAATAAAATAAAGAAAATTTGTATTTTGATCTAAAAACATAGACTGAATTAATCAAAAACTGACAAGGCACAAAAAGTCAGTGTTTATAGATGTCAGAATAAAATGGATAATGTGTTACTACATAGAATAACCTTAGACATTTGATCATTGATAAGAAATGTTCTTGTTTCCTGTAGATATTATATATAAAGGTATTTAAGTTGTGATGAGTGTATTTACTCTTCTCTATAAGCTCAAATGTCTTTTAATTCTATTGTTGATATTTGTAGAATGTGTAGATTTTCGTGCTTTTTGGAAGACTTCCTCTGACGTCACGCCACAACCGGTGTCGTATTTCGCTTCAGCCAATGGTGAGCGAGCAGAGGGCATTCCCTCAGCCAATCGGATCCAGTGATGTATTTAAAGGTTTTGAACAGAGGGACGTTTGAAATCAAACAACCTGTGTTCAGGGGAAGGGTTAACCAGACACATTTGAGGTTGTATTCGTACGACTTGCTTCGATCCTTATTTACATTTCGATAACGTCTAACCGGCTTTTAAAAGGAGTTGTAACGTTACTGTTACAGCAGGAATCCGGCCGTAACGTTAAAGAGTATATTTATGTACGTTAGCTAGCTCTCGTTAGCTGGCCGACGTAGCATTAGCTGCTAGCGAGCTTGGGTAACGTTAACGTTACCTATCTGAGAGCTTGAATTCTGGATAAGCTGTCGGTCAGTGGTTGCTCTCGGTCTGTGCAATAACATATTCAGGTATGTTACAGTATCTAATAAGCTACTTAGCTATAGTGATGGTTGGTTTGCTTTGGTTAACAAAAAGCTAACGTCAGCTCTGAACTAACTTAAGTTAACGTTCACGTATATCGCTATAAACGTTACGCACGGTAACATTAACCTTAGCCACGCGACTGAGACTGCGAATGTTTAATCTAATTTTTAAGGCTGGCAGCGTAAGGTTTTTTTGATTATCGTCACGTTTATTTATTGATTTCTGCTACAAAAGTACAAGGGGCATCAGTAACATAATAAATTATACCTCGTTTGGTTGTGCAACCGATCAGTAACTTGCATCTTTGTGTTAGTAACTAAGACCTTTACCGTTAGTTCTAACCCTGTATTAACATAACAGTTCTTAATTTGTTTGAGACAAAATTAAAGAAACCATCCCTACTTTCCCCTTTCTCAAGATATGGACTCTGCTGCCAGGCTCAAGCTGACAAAGGACATGAAACTTCAAAGGCCTGAAGTGAAGGTAAAGCACTATACACCCTTACCATAGAATTGATAAATGTGACATCACTGCTTTCTCACAGACTGTTGGTTCACTATTTTGGCCTTTGTTGTTGAATATTGATGTAGATGTGTTTAGCTTTCAAATGGAGTTCATTTATGGTGTACAGTCTCTGCACAGTTGGAATATACACACACACACACACACACACACACACACACACACACACACACACACACACACACACACACACACACACACACAATATTAGATTAAGCTAGTATATACACAGTACATGTGTAGTATGTATGCACAGTCCGAATCTCAAACATACTGCCCAGAATGTTAAAGAGGGCATATTACGCATTGTGGCTTTTTCCATTTCCTCTTTTGTTATTGGCCTGAAAACAGCTTGATTGTAGTCCCGCCTGTACTTCACTAACCTATCTGCGTCACTATGTAATATAATGTGTCATAAAGCTCGCCTAGCAGCTAGTGTGGTACGCACTCAAAAACACTGGTGGGGAAGCACACTGAGCTGCAGCACAGTGAGCCTCCCCTCACCCCCACCCTCCCTACCAAACGTTAGATACCCTACAGGCAGTCAATGGATATAAAGTTGTTACTGTGATGTAGAGACAGTGCACAGTTAAAATGTTATGTATGAAAGCTAAATTTGTTACTTAACTTACCACTCTGAAACTTCTTGCTCCAGTCTAGGTTGCGAAGCGACTTTGTTTTGTGTCTCTCTACCTTGCTAGTCAGAAGCCCCCCCCTACTATACTTCTGATTGGCTAGTAGTCCTTACCTAGGTACTGTGCATGTGCAACTCCCTACAAAGGTCGAGTAGAAGTGAGATGCCTCACTCGGTAGCTAAAACGGAGGGTTCAACACACAGGGTGAAAACAGGTGCTGCAGCAATGTGCAGTATGACAAAAATAAGGTTCTTTGAAAATGAAACCATGTAAACCTGTTCAGGGACAACCCCTAAATAAAATGATGAACTTGAAAATGAGCCTTATATAACTTCTTCACTAGAACAGTGTTGAGGCTAAGAAAGTAAAGAAAAATAATATAACAGAATTAAGCCCAATGAGAAAAGATGGAGCCTTCATGTTTCTCTCAGATCAAAGAACAGGTTTAAAGTGTTTGCTGATTTCCTTTTGATTGCAGTCAAATGGTGACGGGCCGAAGCGGATTCCTGTGTCACAACAGTCACAGACATCTGTAGTTACACCAACTCCGCATCAGCGTGTCCTGGGTGTGTCAAATGGACCTCAGCGCATTCAGCGGCCTGTGAGCCATCAGAAACCAGTATCTCATGTTTCTGTTGCTGTGAAGTCCACACGCCTCGTGGACCAGAATGTGAACCCTGCTACTCAGAAAGGAAATCCTGCACCTCAGCCCAAACATGGTTCCCAACAAAACCAGCCAAAGACATATGTGCCCAAGGTGAACCCGGAGCCGGCCAACCCACCGTCAGAACCTGCAAAGCTGGAGAAGCCACAGAGTAAGCATATTACAAAATTGGACAAACTATTCAGTCGTGTGTTTGTAGATGCTAAAATGTATCGTTTTTCCCCTTTTTGTTAGACAAACCTGCCAAGAATGATTCCGCAAACTCCACTGCATCAAAGTACGCCTGATAAGTGTGATTCATTATACCCCCCCCCCCCACAATCTTTAAAATTACACATTTGTTGCCATTGAATCTATGCACATTTCTGCTCACACAGCAAGCGATGGAGCCTGGAAAATTTTGACATTGGCCGCCCGTTAGGAAAGGGTAAATTTGGCAATGTCTACCTGGCGAGAGAGCGACAAAGTAAGTTCATCTTGGCCCTGAAGGTCCTATTCAAGAAGCAGCTGGAGAAGGCCGGTGTGGAGCACCAGCTGAGGAGAGAAGTGGAGATCCAGTCTCACCTCAGGTAATGCGTTGTCCAAATTATGCAAGATAATGCCAAATAGACACTTAAGTTGCTGACGTCCCTATACTTATTTCTGAATTGGCAGCACGAAACAACCAATTTTTTGGGCCCATAGTTTGAATGGGACAGTAAAAGAATTTCAAACAACCAAGTGGGTTTGCTGGGGGCACAAAGTTTCTGAAATGGAAATCAGTTTGCATAACCGCAACTACAGCTACATACTAGAGGATAACTTGGCAATATTAAACAGAAGCTGGGACAATAACAACCCCCTCAAGTAACCTTTTAAAAAGAGCCAAACTGAAATGAACTATTTTGGAGAATTAATTAAGGAAAATGTGTATCTTTGATGTGTTTGCCGTACAGTAGTAGACTCAAGTCTCTGAACAGTGATTGCAAGGAAGTACGGAGTTCCCCAGTTTAACGCAGCAACGGAGACTCCATAGTGACAGGCCTAGCAAAATGTTGCCTATGTCAGATTAGACATGGTTACACCTTATTTTTATTTTTTTTTTTTTTTGTGTACTGCCACCGGGAAATAATTGACCAGCATGCTTGGTAAAAACCAAATTGTTTTCTCTCTGTTAAAATCTGATTTGCTTTATTTGAAAGTTTTGCCACAGTGACGTATTAAAGTCCTTAGCATGACCTCATACTGCGCAAACCGTGGACCATCTATAAAGCAGCTGCTTTTGTGAATGTTCATTTAGTTCAGTCTTTGCTCTTGAAATATCTGTTGGGTATTTCAACAACATTTCTCAGAATACTTCTCTACATCGGCGTCCTGCAGGCACCCCAATATCCTGCGCCTCTACGGGTACTTCCATGACTCGTCTCGTGTGTATCTCATCCTTGAGTTTGCACCTCGGGGTGAACTGTACAGTGAGCTGCAGCGCTGTGGAAGTTTTCCTGAGGACAGAAGTGCCACAGTAAGTCTGCAAAATATGCTTTTGTGAAATGTATACTTTGCTATCAAACCTTCAGTTGACATGACAAACTTAAACATGTATAATTTTATTCAGTGAATAATAAATTCCATGTAAGGTGTATACTAATTCCACAAACATGTTGATGTTCAGGATCCTTCCTTGATTTTACTGAACATTTGATGAGAGGATGCTGAATCAAAATTGAATGCATGTTTTATTGACCGTGGTTTGTGTACTGTACTAGTACATCATGGAGCTGGCAGATGCCCTCAATTATTGTCACTCCAAGAAGGTGATCCACAGGGACATCAAACCAGAGAACCTGTTACTGGGCGCCAACGGGGAGCTGAAGATCGCAGATTTTGGCTGGTCTGTTCACACACCCTCCTCCAGGTATGTTCATGTTGTTGTTTTTTTAAACTGTAAATGAAGTAGTGAATTTGTAGAGCCATTTAGTGATATTGCAATATTTGGAGAGGAATATGTTTTGGTTTCTGTGCTCAGGTCAGGAATTCTGGGGTTTTTTTAAAAAAAAAAAAAGAAACGCCACTTGGAAACTACTATCCCTTTCCTTGTTCAGGAGATCCACACTATGTGGAACGCTGGACTACTTGCCTCCAGAGATGATTGAGGGGAAAACTCATGATGAAAAGGTGGACCTGTGGAGTCTGGGTGTCCTTTGCTACGAATTTCTGGTTGGAAAGCCCCCCTTTGAAACGAAAAGTCACGAGGAGACATACCGCAAGATATCAAGGGTAAGTCAGCCCAACAACTGGCATATATTGCAGCGCTGTGTGCTCGTTTTTAAAAAAAAAAAAAAAAAAAAAAGTTACTGTAAAAAAAGAAGTATCCTAATTAAGTGTACCTTACTGCAATGCTATCCAAAAAAATAAACGAGGAGGTCTAGATAATAAAATTCATATTTATGCCTTTTAGTCCGTGAACAAAAGTCAGCTCCGGCTGCAGCACCTGCGCTTGCTGCAGGACCGTTTCAGAACTGCCTTACATGTTTGGCTCATAATTGCCGTTTAATCTTTGTGCCGGTCTTGTGGTCATCATGCAGGTGGAGTATACTTACCCTGCACAGGCCAATATCAGTGCTGGAGCCAAAGACTTGGTTGCCTGCCTGCTGAAGCATAACCCCATGCACAGACTACCCATTCAGGGAGTCCTGTCTCATCCTTGGGTGGTTGAGTCTTCCAGCAAGAAGCCCACAACTCTGAACAACGTACCCAACCAATGAGCCTTTTGTTCCCCCTCCACCCATCATCCAAGGGCTGTATGTGTGGAGCAGTGCAGAACACCGGCTGTACATAGGTGTGAAACATTAACACCAGTGTTCAGCTGTTTATCAGAATCTTCTTGCACTGCTACATTGACTACAAAACCACCTCATGTGGATGGTTTGTTTGTTTTTTTTGTTTGTTTTTTTTTGTCTGCAGGCATCTTGAACCACTTTCTTTTATTCTTTCGAGTTTCCTTGTCTTACCAGTTGCATTCTATTTCCTGTAAATATTTCACTGTTGTGTAATTATGACAATTTTATTGTGCTTTTCTAAACTTCCATTACTTGAAATAATAAATGATCCTTCATGGAGTATATTACTTATATCATTCGAACTGAGCAGCATATGTCTGTCACTGAACAGTATATTGTGTGACTTCTGTGCATTTGGAGCTCTGTTAAATCTCTCTACTAGGTAAACAAGACTGAACTAATGTACAAAGAGTTCAACTTGCAAATACGGTTTTCTCAAGCTCCTCCAGTGGCACGCGGCCAGCAGAGGGCGCCAGCATGCCACTAGTGTTGCGTGTACAAGTCTTTAGTAGGTATTAATTCCACTGATGATAAATCTGCTCACAGTGAATTTGAAAGTGAATTTATGCTAGAATGTTGAAATGTGAACAAGTTAGTATTTTATCAGGATAGTATTGTAGCTGAAAGGCTTTTTTTTTTTTATTTTTTTTTTTTTGGCAATTTAAAAATTAAAAACCTTATTCAGAAGGTTACAGAACAAGTGTTACTGGAAATTGTAACGTTTTATTTGATAATACAGAGGTCTTTTATAAGTGGGAAAGGATGGGTTATCTGATTCTTTTGGCTGGGTAAAAATTGGAAACTTCCTAAAGTGTGGCGTGTGGGCTACTGTAAAGCAATGTTTTCCAGATAATTTTGTAACCCTAATCTGAAACGTGTCTCTCTGGCCGTCATATAGCTTATATATTCAGATAATAGAAGTTTATATTTAGAGAAATGAGACTTCATGTCTAAGGCGCATTTCGATATAAGTCTGAAATAAATATTACCCTGTAGGCTATTTATGCTGGTGCCTTGGAGGCCAGTAAAAGGTAAAACGTTATTAAATAAAATAATAAACACCTAACTATTAAATGTGAAATAATGTGAAAACGATTAGACATGGTGCAAAAACCTGCTTGGCCTACTGCTGTGAGTTTTCTGTTTATAAGCAGTCCTGTCCGCTGGGTGGCTCCCCAGGCCCGACAATGGTGAGTTAAGCTGGCTGGAGATAATAGGAAATGCGTCTTATTGCTTCAGAGCAATTTTAGACTTCCTTCGTTTAGTTAATAATTGTCTGTAAAGATATTTCCTTTTTGTTCAAGTTGATTCTGTTGTCTATAAATTGTCGGCTTCCTCTGAATAGCTGATAAATACTGACCAGTGAAGCGTGCCCACAGGAAAATGGCAGTATTACTTAAGATAGGCTTTATTTTTCATATTGAACATGGGCTATAATCTAATTATCGAAAATGTTGATCTACGTGCAATGAGATGGCTGTAGCATCTCTGCTTGCTTCTCAGCTGTTAGTCCGGTGATCACATTAAAACATATTTCAGCATGTTTTTCTCCCTGTAGTTTGCTTGCAAGTGAACTGGCTCTTTTTAGCTGCTAAATAGTTGAGGTGGACTCGTATGCACCAGGTAGCTTGATGTAACAGCTGGAGATCAGCCCAGTCAGAGAATAAACGGTTGTTTGATGATGTTGATGTTGTCTGCGCAGGAAATCAATATAGTGGATTAACGGGTCGACCATAAAGCCTGACGCATGCCTGCAGCAGAAAATCTGCTCTTCTTTTGAGCATGCAGGAATGCAGGGCCCGGTGGGGAAACATGCTTGCTTTGATTTCTGTATAGACAAAACGAGAAAATATGAAAAACAAATAAGGGAGAATTTGTTAAAGGATTTTGAGCAGCCAGTAGGCTATGCCTGCCCCCTCCCCCTCACATTCATCGAGACACACATTTTATGATTATCTTTTTCTAAGCCACTAGGCCATTTTCAGCCTCTACACAGTTTCAATTAACCTCAATTTCGGTTAAGAAAATATATGAATGCGACTATTTTCTCAATTTTCTGTCTTTTATTATAGAGGGAAAAAAAATACACGTTCTGACCGGTTTTCGTTTTACATAAAACCACACACTTTTACAATATAATTTCACTTATGTCTTTATTCTTTAATATTAATTTCACGATATATGATAACGACTTTGAGATATACATTCCATCTTTTTGAAACCACAATAACACACTACACATACGGTTTTATAACATTTCCACAGGACCCATTGGATTGCACAGAATGAAAAATGTCTGTATGCACATTTTCCTCTTTGATGATCCTTTTTTTTTTTTTATTCTTTTTCGTTTGGATTCTCAGACACCGAATTTTCGAGACGGGAGTCTTTCAAATTAATTTCAGAACAGGTCATGTATTTTCAAGTGTAATGAAAAGCATTATGGTAAATTGAGTGTGCAGGATTTCAATTTTGGGGTCCCCATCTAGCTGATATGTGGACCAAGGATGCGGGGTTTGGACGTTTTACCAGGTCAGGTGAATTTCGTTTTTGCCGATTTCAAAACTCAGTCAAATAAATTTAAAATATTGGGGAAAAATATCAAAGCATTAAACACTTTAACGCAGAAGAATCGAAATTTGCAGGAATTGAATTTCCACTTCCCAGTGTCATAATGTGTCTGAAATATCATACATTCAATGCATAGTTTGTATAGCTGCTGTGTAGGCCTACTTTGATATTTTGCATTTCCAGTATTTTAAACTGCTCCGGGGAAGATCCAGTTTCCTCATTTGTAACGAACCTTTGCTGTTCTTACACATATTTCTATATTCATTCATTTGGTTTGCTGGTTATTGCCGTTGTGTTATTTTTCCGTCTTGTGTATCCACAGGCGTTTTCTGGAGTTAACATCACATTCACTCCCCATTATCATATTGCAAATTACCTATAGAAGAAAGTAGCGTTTGTTATTTTTTTTTACTTTTAAATAAACTTATCCTAATCATCATTAAACCACATTATGCCGTCGTATATCCGTCCATCACAAACTCGAGCGTAACATGAAGTGAAGTCTCGTGGGGAAGCACCACAAGAGCGACGAAAAGACAAACTGCCCTTTTAGCGATTTTGTTTAAGGTCAATATTGTAAACGTTCACTCCACTGGAAAATATGTATATGTACGTTTGTTCTCATATTTATACAACATGTACTGTCCATATAGTGTGTTGTGGATGCACTGGATTCCCTCACTGTCACCGGCTCTATTTCTGTGTGTGTGTGTGTGTGTGTGTGTGTGCGCGCGCGCATTTTTTTCTGAATCGATGCAAGACTGTATGAGTGCGTAAATGTCTGCGTGTGTTCCGTGCGCGCTTTTTACGCATGAATTAAGCAGAGGGGGGCTGCGCTCGCCGGGAAGTCGTGTGTTTTGTTTTTTCACTAAATGGGGATTTGCAGTTAACATCTAGTTCCAGCAATGGCTTGCATCTAATCTTCTATGTTATATTTGAAAGCCTCTATGAGCCCCTCTATTGAGTGGATAAAACCGGATACGCTGCATATACCCCCTATTACAAAGATAGCGACATCAAAGAAAACCTGGTGCCATAGCAGCTTTCTCCATAAAAGCTTGAGGTGGAAGAGACTGGGAAGCAGAAAGCACAGGCCTGCACCTGTCAGGCTGCCGGTGAGACCCATGAGGAGGGCGAAATGTGGCACATAGATCGCCATGAGCAAGGTGAACACAACGAGGATACATCGGAGAGACAGTCCCCAGGACTTTAGGCGTCCATCGCCTCCATAGCAATCTGGAAAGAACGCGCGTCCCCCGTCCTGGAAAAATGATTTCTCCAACACCTCGACGGCGGCGAAAAACGGCAGCGGATATGACAGCAAAGCTTTGGCCACTAGGAAGATGTTGACGACAGCTCGGATGGTTGGAGGCAGGTTGTCTGTGATGACCTCCTTGGTATCGTCAGCCCAGGTCAAGTAGGCCACTAGGGCGAACAGGCCCTTGAGGATGCAGGCAGCGATGTGAGTCCAGTTCATCATGCAGTGGAACTCGCTCGGTTTGCTCATGTTCCCCTCCAGAGACGGCAGGAAGATCTGCGAGGTGTAGCTGAACACGATAATCCCAATGGAGATGGGGAATTTCTTGACATCGATGTAAAACTTGACCTTGTCCCAGGCCCAGTCCCTCGCTCTGGAGAGGCAGTAAGCTATCACCAGGATGTTGATGACAAAGTGGGCCATTGTGCACAGCAAGCTGAACTTGGAGACGGCTTTCAGGTTCTTGAGGAAGGCGCAAGGGAGCAGGGCGACGGTGGCGATGATGGCCCACGACTTCTGGGAAATTGGCATATTGGGGAAGCTGTTGTACATGAGATTACCACTGACCACCACGTACAGGATGCAAGTCATCACTAGCTCTATGATTTGGGCTACATTCACGATATGGCCACCTAAAGACGGGAATCTGGGCGCGCAGCAGGCGTTGGCAATGTCCACATAGGAGTCCCTCACACGGACGAGCTGCCCGTCTTCGTCCTCCTCGTACAGGCAGGCAATGAGGATTTTCCCCGTGTAACAGCAAACCACGGCGGCGAAAATAATGAGAAACAGTCCAAGGTATCCTCCGTGCAGGATGGCGTAGGGCAAACCAAGAACGAACATCCCCTATAAACAAATAAGGAGGGGGGAAAGCATGGTGAATGTGTTAAATAGTTTGGTCTTTAAGTTAAGTATTCATCATTCTTTTTCTGAACATATTACTTTTAATTTCAATCAACCAAATCACATTTGAACGTGGGCTTTGGTAGGCCTGACTCTTCAGTGGATGTTACTCCCTGTTTTTTTTCCCCTTCATGTTGTGGGTTTTCCTCTTTGCTTTGAGCGCATCCGCCCGCCTCTGACGTCACCACGAGCTTGAGGAGACACACTCTGACGTCACGGTGACTGCCGTGACCACAGGCGTGATAAGGCATGAAAAGGATTGCGTCTAGGGATCTTTAGCCTGCATGGCCTGCACACGCAGACTCCACTCTCCAGTAAATCCTCGCACTTTAAATGACGCTCCGTCCCTTCCACATCCTTTAACCACCGCCTTTTGAACGAAATTGCTGCGTGCGCACTCAACTCTTTGTGCGTAATTGGGTATTTTAATATATAATAAAAAATATATATTTTCTGCAACTGCAATTGCCAAGACAATATGGGAGAATTTGTGGCTTATTACTTTATAATAATATAAGGAACAGGCCTGTGTGTCTACACATCTTTCCGCACATAACCTTTATGTTATAGCTGCTATTAATCCCGGTGCATTTTTAAATAGCCCCAAAATAATTCCCAAAAAGGATTTTTTAAACCCATTAGGATTTTGCTTCATACTGTCAAGGTCTGTACAATGACGGTGTGTGTTTCTTTATAGATTAATTGATTCATTGCCATGCTTAATATTTGGTGAGCCGTTATCAGGGACGTGCATCGGTGACACTGGACAATCACTGTACAGACAAAGAATGTGTTGAGAGGAGGAGTAGGAGGAAGAAGCAGAGGAGGGGGGCCACTGGGCATGGTAACGCCTGAGCTGCTCTGAAATCTCTGCATTGCTTCAGTGAAAAGTATATTAGAATAAAAATGTGTTGTTATGTTTTTAAGCCAAAAGTAATTAGAGTGTTTTGCAGCGTTTTTTAAAAACTGCATTTTGACGAAGTTGCTTCAAATGGACAGAACCTGGTGATTTTTTAAAAGAATATTTTAAGCAACCTTTTTATGCGGTTGCAGGTGTGCGTTTAGCTCGAATTTCACAGCTGCTCCGGAGACAACTCAGCCAATTAGAACCGAGCACCGGAGCTGCCAGTTCATAATCCGTGAAGTGCGTCTTTACCTGGATTGCATTCGTGACGTTCCAGCCCGCCTCCCAAGCGGTGATTTTTGGTCTCACTTCAGTCAACTCGTTCGTCGGACCTCCGTCTTTTGAGGCTGAGCGCGGTGGACCGGTGCCGTCCCTCTGGTAGTGGCTGTCCCCCTCCAGCCCGTCTGCGCTGCCCTCTCCTCCCACTTCATCCGATGTCAAAATGTCCATCTGCATGCCTTGCCGGTGGTCGTAGTCCAGGTCATCGCAGGCGGCGAAGCCCACAGCCTCCTCGTTGGTGGCGGCCTGGAACCCCATCTTGGCGAACATCCCACTCACCTTCGCCTGGGATTTGTTGGAGACAGCGGTGGCTGCATTTGACAGTTTATTAGAAAGCTTGCTTCTGATTAACGTCGCCATTTTTTGTTCCTCTCCCAAATCTCAGCTGTCTGCAGCTTAAATTAGTGTTTTTCTCCTCCACTCAGTAAAAATGTTAGGCTACTTTGGATGGCAGCTCTTGATTCTCTGCATTAGATAAAGCCACGGGGGAAAGTTGCTTCAAGACACGGACGGTTTTCAGTTGCTATCTCCACTTCGTGTTCAGTGTACGCCTGCTGCTCTTGATTATCCTCAGGTTCATGTCACCTTCAGACGTCGCTGCTCCGTTTCTGCATCTTGGCACTGCGCTCTGATGCTCGACGAGTAGCGCACCTAGTCAGTCTCTGAGGCAGTTTGGCGGTGTGCGCAAAAGCTTTACGCACGACAAAAGGCGAGCCACAGGTTTCTGTAGGGCCTATAATATCGCTTTCTTTTGGGTTATAAGGTGGCAGGCAGCGTTTCCAGGAGATGGTTGTCTGTTTTCAGGTGCCTTTACTGATGCCAATGCGGTACCGTGGAGCCCGGGGGGGAGGCAGGGAGGAGACACGTGTCCTCATCAGCCTGCCAATGCAAAGCACGTCTCCAACCCTCCCAGTGCCCCACCAGGAGAAAACGGGAGAGATTTGCTGCATTTCTAGGGGAGGCGCTTGTAGTACCCCCACCATCCCTTCCCCAACCCATAATCTATAATACCTCATACAAACATCCAATCACATTCCAGGGGCCTCAGATCGTGCATACCTTTACGCGTATAAAAGGAGGCTAGTATTTGAAGAAAACCCAAACTCTTTGGACTAAATTATATATCATTCAAAATTAGGATTTGTTACTAATAAAAAAAAATCGAATTTCTTTTTAACGAGAAGAGGACGTGGAGCATCAAAATAGTAACCCAAGTTGTTTCTGGGATTACGTGGATCGAGTTCATAAACCGTGTTGCGTTTGTTGACGAGGAAAACATATTTTTGTGCATTCTGTCTTTGCTAAATGATGGTAAGATATAGAACTCGAGACCGTACATATTTTAATATGTCCTTTTGAGAACTTATTCTTTATTCATAAAGTGAAGCGTGAAGTTTGATCTACTTTTATTCCACCGGCTCTATTTTCAGTGAAACCTTTATTCAGGACGCTCATTTATTCATTCACTCATTCAGTGACTTTGATCGTATCTGTGAAGATGAGGCATGTCGGTGCTTCCCTTGAGAAAAATATACATGCTATTCAAAATCTAGGCAAATGAGTTTAAAAGGAAATGTTTATAGACAATATATGTTAACTCACGAGAATTTCCATCTTGATTTGTTCTGGAGTGCGAAATGCGTTTGTTTTTATTCTTTGGAAGTCGAGCGTACTTCCGCTTTTTTCCCATAGCCTATCAAACGAATCACATCCTAAATATACAGTAGGTAGAATTTCTTTCTTCATAGAAAAATAAACAACTTTTAAAATCGAGCCTGGTTTAAGAATAATCTCGTCAATCCAAGTAAAAGTGCGTTTTCTAATTTCGCTGTCACATTTTATTTGTCTTATTGACACATTTTAAAAAGACATAATAAGCTTTAATTACATGTGATTTTGTTTTCCATTAATGTAGCCTGAGCGATTTAGTAACCGAGGCCCAAAGTGCTGTAAACAGTTTGTTGACATTGCCTTGTCACTTGTACTTTGTGTCCACCATGTTCAGTGT
This sequence comes from Micropterus dolomieu, assembly GCF_021292245.1. NCBI lineage: Eukaryota > Metazoa > Chordata > Actinopteri > Centrarchiformes > Centrarchidae > Micropterus > Micropterus dolomieu. Next base: position 17,306,658 of record NC_060167.1, on the reverse strand, counting down.
TTCCGCGTTTCCTCAGGCTGCAGTATCACTATGATTCAAAGACGCGGCCTTGCACTAACACACACTGTATACAGTAACACGGCCTGTTGCTGTATACATCCAGGCTATTTGCTTTGCACTTGAAAGAGAGAGAAAATAATACGACCTATTAAAAGCTCTGGACCTGTTTTCTTGAATAGGCTGTAACTTGATCAGAGCAGAGATGCAGCGGAGTAAACTGACACTTTGTTTTTTGCTCAGGGTAGCCAATCGCTTAAATCAGTGTGAGAGGCCTAATGTGAATCGGTGTCCGATTTAAATAAGGAGAAAACACCACAGATAAGCCCGTATGTAATGTAAAATATAATTTTAAAGAAAGAGAGAAAAGGGCGATAAAAGACTGATTCGCTTTATTCGTTTTTCCACAGAATGTAATGACCTAAAGGTAAATTCAAGAGGACACCAAGCTGCATCACGATGCAAATCACTGACAGGCTCAGATGGGCAGTTCAGGCCTGCGTCAAATCTCAAGCCTGATTTTAAACATCAGAGTCCTAAAATACAGGGCAAATAAATCGCTCACTCTGACGCGCTCCTGCTGCGTGTGTCCTGTGTTATTTTTTTTCTTCAGTTGTGGGAACGACAATGGCTGCTTTCCCCAGCCCTGAATGAAAGAGTTAATGACAGAGGCTGTTATCAGCGGGCTGCAGCCCTCCTCTGATCTGCGCTCTTCGCTGTCTGATGGAGTGTGCTGCAAGATGAAAAGAGCAGCCCTGACACCAGCAGACAGCAGGTTACAGCGGCTGCAGACATTCTCACGACCTACTGTACAAATAATAACACAATATTTAATTTGTCATGATTGTGTAGATATCTAGACTGAGTTTACAAAAAGATTTAGGCTTGTTATGACTGCATGATGAAACCAACACGTGCACGCGCACATTGGCTTGTGCACGAGGACAACATCATCTCTTAAAGTCGATGTTTGAGGCCTCAGTTTCACCGTGTAAAATGCAAGTTTCGGCCTATACTACTGTGGCTGGTGACAAAGTGCCTCATTCTGATTTAGCAGGTTTGGTGGTTTCAGACAACACAAATGACAATAATAAGCGATACTTTGATTCCTCGCAGGTCTTGTTGTAAAATAGGCTAATTGTGCACGTCTCACAGTCACTTCATGTATGCGTCCGTGCTCTGATCTGTGAGAGCTGCACGGGTATCCATCTGCAAATAGGAGGAAAGTGATTTCCTCAGTTTATCACCCATTCTGAGAGTCATCAGAAGGTCAGGGTGCCACGTCCCAGGAGGCTCCTAGTGTCTGTCGATACAGATATGACCAATCAAAGCTCGTTATCTCTGGTGTCCGAGTTTGCGCCGCTTTTGTGTTTGTCCCGCATGTTCGATTATGCACTGGTGAGGCTTTTAAAAAAAATTCTTTCTTGGTGAAACAAAGTCATATCCAAAATGGCATTGTGATCTCACTGTGTCCTCAAATTCATTCCCTCCAGTGTACCCACCCCCACGCGCATTTTTCCTCCTCCTCCTCCTTTTCCTCTCCCCCTCCTCAGAATATCACCCCCCGGCTCTCCTTTTTCACATTACACACATGGGTGAGCTGGCACAAGGT
>NC_060167.1:17293626-17305029 GCF_021292245.1 Micropterus dolomieu | reverse complement strand
CCCCCCCCCCCCCCCCCCCCCCCCCCCCCCCCCCATTTTTCCTCGAATCACAAAAATAAAAGCCTAATTTCCGCGACTACCAGCTGCTTTTGATGATTATCATAAGGTAGACCACATCATATGGAACGAATAAACATAAGCTATTAATAAAAATGTGATCTACACATACTGTAGGCCATTTGACTAATATAACACTGTAGTTTATCACGCAAAATAAACTGGGTTTTATGTTTCCATGACGTCGCTGGCTGCAATTATGTAGGTCTACAATTACTCCCATTAGGCTATCATTACCTGTTCCATGAAATGTTTTCAATGAGACAAAGTAATGACGCGCGCGTGTGTGTGTGCGGTGGAGGAGGGGTTACATGAATCGTTTAGGCACGACCCAGACTGAGCCAAGATAAGAAAGTATTTGAGGGAGAGGTGTGAAATAAAATCAGGAGTGCAGAGATGCTGCTGAATGATTTTTGGTTAAGAACTATGAAGACTGCTGGAAACCGAAGCATCCGCCCTGTGCTACATCAACTGTCACATTTAACCCACGATCGCCTGGCTATACTGCGTCTGTCTGCCAGCCCGGCGAGGCAGAAAAACACCACCCAACACCAAAACACTCCTCAATTAATAAGGGACAGAGAAAAGGCACTCTCGGGCTCTCTGGGGACTGTAGACGAGGGAAATTAGCCCACATCAGGCTAATCAGAGGACCTCAGAGTCCATTAACATTTGCATCACAATCACAGGTAGCCCACTGTCTGTGTTATCGACTAGATTACGTGTCGTCTGCGCTGAACAGTCTTGTGCAAATCGTTTTGAAGGCGGAGTGGAAATCATTTCGGAACCTGTCCATTAGTCCAGATTTCAGAACCACGGACAGCGTTTGTTTCTATTCATTAGCATCTTTAAAGGGCAAGTCCACCCTGAACAGCCATTTATTCTGCGTTTGGAGGTTTATTATTGACCTTGGAAATAGCAATTGCTTGACTTTGAGAGGCTTTCAGTTGCATCTCGTGGTCTTGCCCCATGGATACAGAGTTGCTCAGTTCTCGTGGAGATTTAAAAAAAACGAAAATCTGTGTCATTAGTTAATTGGGGCAGTAAATTCAATATCTCCCTCAGCAGGAAGACAGAGAAGCAAGAATGTGTGACCGACTTGGGCGTATATAAATGTTGGGATATCAAACTGAATTGGGTTCAATTTCAATTTAGAGATTCAAGTTGCAAAACTGAAACTTATAATCAACTAACCTCGTCATGCTTCCATTGTGTCCTATAGGATGTTTTATTATTTACTGTCTGTCTGTATGTGATTCTGCATTATCACCTCAAGTAGTTTCCCAGCTGTGGAGAGATGGTTACAGCTCAGCTGCTATATAATAGAAACTACAAATGTACCGTAAATTCCACTTTAAATACTGAAATTTACAAACACCAGGCTCACCTTTGAAAAAACCCACATAAACAGGAATATGTGGGCCTACATAACCAATATCTATTTTGCAAGACAGACAGAGATTACACACACAACAAAACAACAGTCACACAAGCATGATCAGAAACCAACACACACACACACACACACGCACTTATCTATCAATGTTCATAGGCTAATTAAAAGCTTACATTCATCCACTGGGATGAGACTTTCACGTTTCAATGTCATAACACGGACAATAAACTGATAGGTTGGTTTCCCTCAGAATGCATTCCCCCCATACTTTCATTGTAATAATAGGCTACATAACATTCTTTAAACTAAATCTGGCACATACATCTTATTCACAAATATCGGCATGTGAAAGTTGTTTAAACACTGGCTGAGACCACGATAGACAGGCTACGTTGTCCAGTTTAAAGTGCAACAAAGATCATCGTGTCTGGAAATTATATTAAAATAACCTGCTTACATGCAAACATATTTGTCTCCAGTGTTGTTCCTCCCCTCAACACGCAGCCGAGCCATCAGGCAGTCACGGCCGACGCCCACTTCCGCAGAGACAAAATCCAGGTGGCCCGCAGTGGTAAACTACTAAGAGCCTTTTCATTACCCCTAATGCGCTCGTATAATGGCTTATTATGGGCTCCCGAGAGACTTCGGGAGAGGGGTTTGTATTAGTCCTGCATGATGGCGTCTGAGAACAACATTGATGGGAAATTCTTCTACTCTATCCATCCACCCATCTTTGTGATCAAGGCCAAAAATAGGCAATTCAATTAGGCTAATAACAATAATAAGGTGTCAAGTTTCCTACCTCCAAAAGAGTCTAAACTGTATCTATAGGTGAGTTTATTCCTCGCTACATCGGTGTGTGTTTGATATCAAACGCTCCCCAGACGCCGTTTTGCTGTTAACCCACGGTGACTCCGGTCTCTCCATCAACCTTTGACGTCCTGCTTTTCCGGCGCGGGTCGGGTTCACTCTCCTGCTGCGACACATTAACATTGTAATTGCCTTTTTCTGAGCACAATAAACTCAGCTAGTCCTCAGGGACCTGCACGGCCCGGGGCTGGCACAAAGCTATGCCATCGATTTTTTTTTTCACACAGTACAATAAATAAAAACATCTGAGCCATCAATGTACATGGACCTGTACACGCATGTGGTTTTTTTTCTTTCCATTTTTTGGTCATGTTGAAGTTCTGCAGATGATGTAGAGCATCTGGTGCACATCTGACAATTGCCCCAGGGCAAACAAAATAAATAGTGGAATAACAGAGCTAATTATTCTTTTTGAATTGCCTTCTAATGACTTGAAACGCTTTCTCGGTTTGTATTATTTTGTCAGACATTATTTATAAGTTTATTTAAGTGCAAGCCAGTGGTAAAGCAAGGAGCATGTCACCTGTATTGATCAGAACCTAAAGTGATGGAAAATCATCAATATCTATCACAGCTAATCCACATGGCTACTGTAAGAGCTCCTTCCAGTGTTGATGTATGTATGTATGTGTGTGTGTGTGTGTGTGTGCGTGTATGTGTATGTGTGGTCTTGTCACCCAGAGCAAAGTCAATAAGCCAGCAGACCTTAGTGGCTGGTTAACTGATGTGTAATAGTTTTGTTCTCATTAAAGTTTCATGTCATGAGAGCAGCAACATCTTGTCAGCTCTCACAGGGATTCCCCTGTTTGAATCACTTCGACTGAAAGAGCTGAAAGCTTCGCGGTGTTTCAGTACTTGACACAGTCACAGGGAGTTTTCTATCAAGACAACCTGCTTGATGAGCTCAGTTTGTAGTTAGTGTAGGAGCCTTATGTAGTAGTAGCCAGTCATGTTTTCAATCCAGGTTTTTAAATGTATTCTACAGACTTGCCTTCATGTATCCGTGAATAAGGATAATGAAATATTATTATAGTATATCATAAATGAACTTAACAAACCAAACTCTCACACATTGATGATGAGCTCCTAAAGGAATATTGTGTGAAATATGCTTATTTGCTTTCTTGACAAAAGTTAGATGTGAAGATTGATACCTCATGTCTGCAGACAGCAGCCAGTTAGCTTAGCTTAGCATAAAGTCAGGAAATAGGGGTAAATAGCTACAATGTTTCTGTCCAAATGTAACAAAATCTGAAGCTCACTGAATAACTTATTACATCTCGTTTGTTTAATCAATACAAAAACAGAAATATAAAAACATCAGGTTGATTTTTTGCTTCTTGTTTTTGTGCTAAGCTTTAGACTTGCTGCGGATTTGGTTACCTTTGGACAGAACCAGTCTAGCTGTTGCCAGTCTTTATGCTAAGCTTACTGGCTGCTGGTAGAGTGGTATTAATCTTCACATTTAACTTGTGGCAAGAAAGCGAATAAGCATATTTCCCACATTTCAAAGAGTTTCTTTAACAACAAATGAGCTAAATCAAACCCCACATAGCAGCTGAAATCTGCGTTCATCTGCCATGTCAAACACATCGGGATGTTGACATTTTCAGAAACATTTTACTCAAAGATTGTTATAAAATCTTTATCACGCAGACAGCATAATAAAAAATGTGCATTTCATTTTCAAACTCATTCATATCACACAGGTGACACTTTCATTTAGTTACTGACCTCTCACTGACACTATTAGTGAATTTTTTTGTCTTTTTTTTTACATCATTTACTTCCTCTAGTCTTAAATGTTTAAGATACATTTAACAACTTCCAACACCTAACAGAGTAAGATGAGTTCATATTAGACAACATTTCTTAATGTGCTTCACAGCTTGTGGTCATGTTTAGGTGCACAAATACTGATTTTATTGCTAGTGTGTTTAGTTCATTATTAAAAAATTGACTTTAAATCAGTTAAAACTGAATCTCTTGAGGTGTTTCAGGACAGAACATAGCAGTATATTCATTACAACAACATATCAGCAAAAACTAAATTTCAGTGTTCAATTTCAGTCTTTTCATATCTTTCAAAAGCTCATATGCAGGCGAATCTCCTTGACTCACCTGCATTCAGTGCCCTTCATGTTTCTAATATACATTTCACTTACTTATGAAGTGTTTTCTTCTAGGAGCATAAATTGTTTCATTTCTTTTAACTAGACGCTGGATCAAAAGCTAAGATGAAACAAATCCAGCCTGGCGATACAGGGAATCCCTTTTTCAAATTAGCATTGATGCTTTGTTTATTCTAACGCATCCCTGTGTTTTCATTAGTATAACCCATCCATTTCCTCTCCCCATCCAGTCTGAATGATTCATTGAAATGCACATCTTGTTTGCAATTGACTACATTCACAACCTGCTGAAAGCTTTTTGTTCAGTCCCTGTGATGTCGGAAGGCCTTCAAACAGCTTTGATTTAATTGAAACTCGCAGCGCTCATGTGAGAGCTTAATAAAGGCAACCGCTGGCCATGTTGCTCACAGGTTTATGAATAAAACCATGTATGCTTTTGAAAATGGGTTTTTCCCTCCACATCCTCCCATCCCCCCACAGCTGAACTGCGCAGCCACTCTGGGCTGTCATTAACTGCTATTGTCAGTGGCACAATCAAGAGCAGGAGGAAAAAAAATACTCCAGCACTTATCATGAGCTCAGCCACAGGACCCACATTTACACAAACACAGGAACACACAAAAATGCACATCACACACCAGGAGAATAGATGTTACTATTGATTTCTGGGCTGATGTGCGAGACGTCGCACAAATACAGGAGCCTGGCTACAAAAGGTGTTTTTGTCTTTCAAGAGCTATAATCGTTCTGCAACACCAGGCCAATGACTGGCTCTATATTTAGACAGCAGGTCAATACAGCTACAGACTGAAATGCTACATTGCTTCCGTCTTCAGTTTAATCTGAGCCACTGCTGCTTGTAAGAGCTTACTCTTTTAGATGGCTTTGAAAACACACATAGGAGCCCAGTAAATTAATATGTAATAAAATAATACGACATAATGCATGTCCCATAATGTATCCCCTTTAAATCCAGCTAGCTTTAATGGATGAATCTGATGATATTATCAGCAAATCCCATGAAGTCCAAAACCAACAATGTGTGTGTGCATCCAAAGTCTGATAAGTACCACAGACCTCCATTGTACTGTATTGGGGGACATTTTCCATCAAGAACATGGACATGAGTCAATCCCATGGACCCCCCCCCCCCCCCCCCCCCCCCCCCCCCCCCCCCCCCCCCCACACACACACAAATCCACTATTCCTTCTGTTTGAGTAACATTTGATAAAATCCACAGTGCTCAGCCATATGCATAATTTTCCCCCTCCCCCCCTGACAACGTGAATTAGCCAAAACTTTTTGAACACACTGGCAAAAAATCGTGTGTTCATATAGGAAACGATTCCTCATAGTAAGAAGCTGATAATAATAATAAAAATAAAATGATCAAACCTTCTACAGTACAGAGTAAAGTCCGACACACTTTTCTGTTATTCTCTCAAACGCATCCTTCCTCCACTGTCATCAGAAGACTGTTTTCTTCCTGAGTTGTGCTATAGTGAGCGACGTCCCCGAGGGCCACTGCAGTAACACATCTCATACAAACCTGTCAATATACTCAACTTCTCTCACTCCTCTCAACACCGGCCCTCAGGCTCTCTCCCTGTGTGTCTACAATTCACCACTGATTGCTTTCTGACCCCCCTCTTGTACTATTTAAGCAGAACACTGAGGAACACATGCACAGCTGCAGAGGCGGCCAGATAGGAAACACACAGATATTAAGAGATTTTCTACAACACCCGTGCAAAATCGTTTAACGGTCAAGTTTTCATAATTAGCTAGTTAAACATGAGTGATGCAGATGGGGCTGCTTGATGCCTTTTTTTGGTTTATGTTTGCATGTAGATCTAGAGGAAATAACCATAACTGTACCTACACTTTAAATTTATAATAATAATTTGTGTTAATAATAATATGTGTTATAGTCACTGAATATTTCTTGATTTGCTGGCTTTACTGTCCAATCCAAAGGCGTTATGTTTGACTGATTATTACAGCAACAGTTTTCTATGTTCACCTTTGGTTGCATATGTTTTATACTGCAGCCACTAAATGAACAATTAAATGACCCTGGGGAAATGAAAAGAGGTTGGTGTTGGTGACTACTTTAAATCATGGGCTCAAAATAACTGCAACCTGTGATATGCAAAGCAGGACGTCTCCATTTCCATGCTCATTTTTCTTCATCCCCTCTATCTTTGGGTTTTGACAGAAACACAAATCAGGTCCTGTCAGCAGCCTGCGCTTGTCTGACCACAGCCTTGTGTTTTGGTCTCCAGTGGACGATGTGTTCATGTTCAACAAAGCGGCATGCACCCCACATTCCCCCTTAAACGTAGTTTCGGTGGAAACAGAGTTAGGTTTAATTACCATGAAACTGCTGAGGGCCTAATATGACAAAACCTGAAGGACCATACTGGTGGGTTTTCACATTTTAGTCCATTAATTCACATACTTATGCTACATTACTGCCACCCATTACCTAATGACTAGGTAGCCAATAGTTTCAGTTCATACCAGCATACAATCAACTTGCAGAGATGGAAGACATCTTTTTAAGTTGAGGTGGATAATTCATCACTGTGAATATTTAATTACCTTTGTATTTTATGATGTTTTTCATTATCTTTGTGTGGTATTGTGCTGTACAAACTATACAGTGAATTCTGTTTTGGGGTAGTTTTTTTTTTGTTGTTGCATTAAATAAATAGCAGTTCGGCCAATAATTCTCATGAGTATGAGTTTCCTGTAGTACTTCAATGCACCAACAATGATTTGTAAAATAATGTTGTGTTGATTAAGCCTGAAAATGTAAGTAAATTTTATAATTGAATGTTATTTGAATTAAGGATCTCAAACATGTTTCATATTTAAACGTGTTCCATGCTGAAATGAACTGAACAAAGGACATTTCTGATCTGCCGCCCCTGTCGGCATCATTTGCATTTCCAAAATGACTATAAGGTGTCCGTGTTGAGGAATTCCTATAATTTCCTATAAAAATGTGTAAATATTCTTCTGGTCATATCTGCAGCAAGTCAAACTATCAGATCACACCTCTCCCTAATTCAATCTTGAATGTAGCTTATCATGTTGTTTCCACCATGATCTGAAATGTTCCTCCCCCCTTTGGTGGGCGAGATAACATCTCTATTGTGTGGTTGTGTGTAGTTGAGATAAACAGCAAACAATATTAGGCACCTCCATATCTGCACTTCCTCTCTCCAGTTCTCATTCTCAATGCTGCATTATTGCATTTCAGTCTCACAGTTCTCTATCTGCCAGCAACATTGCTGTAGTTTTTTATCTCCAGCCAGTAATCAACTGGCTTCTCCCGTTTCTAGCTCTTTGTTTTTAGCTATGCTGGGGGCGTGGGCAAGGGACGGTGCTGTTGGTTTACCACGTCGGTCCAGACTGAAATACCCCAACAACTAGGCCTAATAGATGGATTGCTGTGAAACTTTGTCTAGACAGTCATGGTCCCCAAATGATGAATCCTAATGATGTTGGTAATCCCCTCACCTTTCATATAGCGCCACTATGAGGTTGATATTTGTATTTTTAGTGAAATGTCTCGACAACTATTGAATGTATTGCCATGAAATTTTGTTCAGACATTAATTTTCCCCTCAGGATGAGTTGTAATAACTTTCACTTTTTAATTTAGCGCCATCATCAGATCAAAGTTTAAATTTGTACTTCATGTTATTGCTAATCAGTACATGTTAGTATGCTAACATGCTATATTAAGACAGTGATCGTAGTAATTAAACCTGCTGAATATCAGCATGTTAGCATTATCATCGTGAGCATTTTGACAATAGCATTTGGCTAAAAAATGTACAGCCTCAAAGAGCTGCTAGCATGGCTATAGCTTAGTATTGTTATGTGTATTTGCGCCAGGATAAAATAGTTGTTATTCACACAGCTTGCTCCTTTACCAGCACGCAACTCATCAATTTGCACACAAAAAGCAAGACTTAAAACTTTCAGATCTCGTGCATTGCATATGCCAACATCCTGTGCTTTTATTGGTCAGACACGGCGTGCCCATTGTGCATGCAAATGTCAGAGAATAAAATATCAGGTGACGAAGTATAAAGCATGCCCTTACGTTTAAATGTCTACGCAAGGGCATGGGTGGCTCAAACAAACACAAGATGTTCAGACAGGGGACATTAGGTGAGTTACCTTACGCAAGTTTTGTGGCAAGGACAATTATCCTCCTCCCACTGCCTCTCCACAGGACCACTCAATTTACACCACCTTACTCACTTACCACTGCTACGCAGACGATACGCAACTCTACCTATCCTTCCCGCCAGGCGATCCCACCGTCTCGGCGCGGATCACGGACTGTCTCTCGGACATATCTGCATGGATGAAGGCTTGCCACCTTCAGCTAAACCTCTCTAAGACTGGACTCTTGGTCATTCCAGCCAAGCAATCTATCCACCATAACATCACACTACAAATTGACTCCTCAACCATCACTCCAACCAAGGTGGTGAGAAACTTGGGCATCATGATTGATGACCAGCTGTCCTTTTCAAACCATGTTGCTGCTGTCTCTCGGTTATGCCGCTTCGCTCTATACAACAAAAGGAAAATCAGGCCCTACCTCACTCAGTACGCCACCCAGCCATGGCTATCTCTCGCCTCGACTATTGCAATGCCCTCCTAGCAGGTCTTCCAGCTTGTGCAGTGAAACCCTTACAAATGGTTCAGAACGCAGCAGCACGTCTGGTTTCAGCCCAAAAAGACTCATGTCACTCCATTACTCAGTGACCTCCACTGGCTCCCTGTGGCCTCCAGAATCAAATTCAAGTCACTAATGCTTGCATACAGAGTGACTACTGGGTCTGCACCCATCTACCTAAACTCCATAATACAAACTTACGTTCCTTCTCGGCCGCTACGCTCCTCCAACGAACGCCGCCTGGCTCTGCCATCCCTTCACACAAAGCAATCCCAGTCCCGGCTATTCTCATCTGTGACACCACAATGGTGGAACGAGCTACCACACGCCATCAGAGCAGGGGCATCCCTCTCTAACTTCAAGAAGCTCTTGAAAACTCATCTCTTCTGAGAACACTTCCTCTTATAACATCTCTAACTCCTAACCTCTAACATGCACGTCCTGTGCTCTTCTTCTTCTATCCCCTACAATGATCTTGTATTGATAGCACTTTTTGTTAACTCTTACTTCCTTCCCTAGGTATTTACCCCATTGATGTGATATGTACTATGAGCTCTTACTAGTATTTATTGCTGCTCTTATTAGTATGTATTGTCAGTTGTGGATCTGTATTTGATGCTCTGTTGATGCTTGTATGTTGTTCCTCAAATGTAAGTTGCTTTGGATAAAAGCGTCTGCCAAATGAGTAAATGTAAGTTACACGTATTGTGTAACATACAGTAAGTTAAAATAAATCAGTAGTGAATTTTGGTTCCACCTGGGGCTCGAACTTTGCGCATGGACTGTTGAAAGTGTAACACAGTATCCTGTTGTTTGTACGCAGACTGATAAACCATCCATCCATCCATCCATCGTCAACTGCTTATCCTGCGTACAGGGTTGTGGGGGGCTGGAGCCAATCCCAGCTTACATTGGGCGAAAGGCGGGGTACACCCTCGCCAGTCCATCGCAGGGCCACACATAGACAAACAACCACTCACACTCACATCCACACCTAAGGACAATTTTAGAGACAACATCTACCCTGCATGTCTTTGGATGGTGGGAGGAAGCCAGAGCACCCGGAGAGAACCCACGGGGAGAACATGCAAACCCCACACAGATAGGCCGACCTTCTTGCTGTGAGGCGACAGTGCTAACCACTGCACCACCACGCAGCCCTACTGATGAAACCAGGTTGGAGAAAATATAATAAATTCTGATAATCGCTTATTCATTTAAGTCCATTTCAACGCTAAAATGTCAGATGTTCTTGCAGCTTTTTCTTTTTGTGAATTGAATATCTTTGGGGTTTGGGCTGTTGGCTCTGGGAAATTGTGATGGCCAATGGCCAATTTTGTCACTGTTTTCTAATGGTTTACCCACTTAGTTTGGTGGCTTTCAGTAGTTTTATTCTATCTTTCATGTATCCTTGCTATCATCTGCAGTCATTAACAATTCTGCCTCTTGTGTCCTTGCCCTCTAACTCTCATTGTCTCCTTCATATCTCTTCCTTCCTTTCCCAAATCCTTTCTTCTCTCCTTCCATCATCCTCTCTATGCTCCCCTTTTTCCCTGCTTGCACCGTCTCCTCCTCCTCTTCTTTCCCTCCCTGGCTGTGTCCTCTCTTCCTCTGCTCTGTTGTGATCATACCTCCACCTAGCCACCTGACTGCAGATAATCACCCGAGAAGAAAGAGAAAAAAAGCTGAGTTTTTATCTGCAGCCACAGCTGCAATTCATTGTAGAGTGGTGAATGAACAGGATAGATTAATAGCAACCCCCTCACTCTCTCCTTATCTTCTTTTTTTCCTTTCCTCCTCTTTCTGTCAATGCTGTCTCCTACAGCTGGTGCTTTCTGAAGGGTGAAAAGACCCAGCTCTATTTGGATTTTGAATTTGCTGAACAGCAGCTGTAAATTATAGGCTTTTTTAGAAGGAGGAGATGATCATGTTACAGATGAAGCACTGGATTTCACAGGCTAAAAAAAATGTCCCCCTTTTAATTGTTTTGATCAACAATTTTTACGCATTTATTTGGTCTTAAATGGGCATTAGATTTCTACTATTTCTAAAATAGTAAACGTTAACCTGTAAAACTACTTTCAGACAGTTTGTTTACAGACAAAATTTAACTGCTGCATATTTAAAGCCAGTTTAAGATGGTGAGAGCAGTGAGGTGCCATTAAAAAGAACCGTTTGCTCTTGCAGTTAAAAGGACAATTTTGACCCCAAGGCAGCTCACAGCCTGAGTTAAATGGCACAG